>NC_090933.1:229535291-229766216 GCF_040938575.1 Ambystoma mexicanum
TCCACTTTGGTGTTGTCTAACAGTAGAAAATCATTGGCGTAAGATAGCCATGGTATACGAGTGTCTCTTAATTTAGGTGATATTAATCCCTTATTGGCTAGTGCTTCCTCTGCAACACTCATGTACAAATTAAAAATTGTAGGTGCCAACATGCATTCCTGCCGAAGACCATTCATTATCGCAATTACTGGGGAGAGATGCCCTTCCAAGTTTAACATTATTATCAGCACTGTATAAGTATACATTGCAATTACGATTTCTAATTGGTTTCTCTGCATTCCCAGGCCTAGTTTTTCCTCCTATAGTATCGCCCTGTCTACCAAGTCAAAGGCCACACTAAGGTTCATTGAGGCCACAAAGGTAGACCTTGCACCCTTTACCAAATATCGGCTCTGTAGGCATCTTAGTATCAGTCCTCCACAGTCTGTTCCACAGTTCTTTTTTAAGCCTATTTGTTTATAGTCCAGAATGTTGGTATTCACAATCCAGTCATGGATATCTATTAATACCATTGAGGCAAAGATTTTCAAATCTGGATATGCAATAGCTATAGGTCTATAGCTAGTAGGCTCCATACGAGAGCCTTTTTTGAAAATAGGTAGCACAAGTGAGACTCTTCAAGAAGGTGGGATAATCTTTGTTAATAAGACATTATTAAATAACAAACATAATATATTGGCCCAGAGAAAAGGATTTGATTTCAGGATTTTGTTGGTAAGGCGATTTGGGTCTGGCGCCCCCAAGTTTTTTGCTTTGATTATTAATCTCCTCACCTTCTCTTCAGAACAATCAATGGCCCAGCTGGCAGTTTCACTTCCCCTCGGTAAGTTGAACAGTTTACATTTTTTGTACAGATCTGAGAAATGACCCCACCATACATCTACCAGAATCTGGTTTAATGCTACTTCTTTCTGAGATCTCTCTAAGCTATTTATTAACTGCCAAAATGTTGAAGAGTTGAAGTTTCTCATAGCTTTCATCATCTCTTCTCCGTCTATTTGTGCTGTCTGACTCCTATGATTGATTAGCCAATTTTTATCGGATTGTTCAACAATTTTGATCCTTTTCTCAGTATCAATGTTGTAGTTTCCTTTTTTACGTAAATTTCGTACCTCTTTTTGCATCGCCATTTTGCAGTTATGCACCTCCAAATCAGTTCCATGTTTATGGAGTTTATTCACAATTCCTATATTTTTTGTTTGACTCTCCACACTGGCGATGTTTTTACTTATAGTTGTGGAGACATTTTGAACTGTATATATATTTTTGCGACTCCTCAATGACACATTGTCATACTCCCGAACCATCATATCTGTAAACCTTCCGTTTTTTTTGAAGGTCCATCTGATCCTGTTCCCATTGGGACTGATCTGTAATCCTTCATTATAACTTTCAAGGTTGATATATTCAGCCTTACAGTTAATTTCTAAAATTAGCATACAGTGGTCTCTAACCGAGACTTCTTTGACATCAAGTTTACAGCTTGTATTACTTAGTTGAGGAGATATGAAAATGTAATTGATTATTGATGTACATCCCCTGGCTTTCCAGGTGTAATGTTCATTATGGACCAATTCTAATCCCCAGGGATCAACAAAATTCAGCCAAATGATTCCTCGCAGCTTTGAGTTTCCAGTTTTAGTTGCAGTGAAGTCCCTATTAGCATATATCACATCACCTCCCACTCTATCTACTGAGCAATCAGCATTGAAATCTCCAGTTATAATGATTTGGCCCCGAGATGATCATGGAGCCATTGATCAATCTCTGCCTCTAACATAGCTAGCTCTTTCTCCAGTTGTTGATCGCTATATACACAAGCATTCCAATATATATTAACTATCAATAACGGGTAACCTTCATGCTTGGTCCCTACTTCAAATGTTGCTGCCAACATTGACTGCGAACTTGTGTTTTCTTTTGAAGCCAGGATTAGGCCTCCTTTGGGTCGCCCCCTTGAGCCTTTCTGTTTGCATATCTCAACCACAGAGTATCCCTCCCAACACAACTTATTTATGGCCCAGGTTTCCTGAATCGAGATAAAATCAAAGGACAACAAATCCTCCATGAGGCTCTCATCATATAATAAATGGTGGCAGCCCCTGGAGTTCTAGTTTAACAGTTTCCAAGTTGATCTCTGGGCTAGAGTGTTTTTTCTAACTGTTTCAACCTATCGATTGAGTCTTGAAGTGTTAACACCAGCCATTCCAATCTTGTTTATCTTCAATCAGTGGCACGGCTGTTTTATCCTTTATTATCCTTGTGTAGTTTTTAACACTCTTATTGCTGGGATTGGCAGCAATCGGTTTTGGCTAGAATGGAAAAATATTGAAACATCTACATTGAAATGCCTCTGATTCCTTTAATAGCAGAGATCTAACCAGCGGGGACAGTATTGCTAGTCTCACAAAATAATAACGTGTTCTGTGGATAAAATTGACCAGCATTACATCTGCCGAAGATACCAGTCTTATTCTGGTATTGAGGCGAAAATTGAGAAAATGTGGGGTCTATTCAATTGTCGATTTTCCCCTTCATTTAACAATGAACATAGGGTCAGACCTGGCACTTCCGTGTAAGCAGGATTTTGCAATTCTTGATTTATATTATACCATTCGGTTTTCCACATTTCTCCCTCGCCCTCCGTACCATATTTAGCGACTTCACAATCCATTTAATTGACTACGGCATGTACATCGTTTGCCGATTGACAGTTCGTGTTGGGTCTCTTCCGTTCCTCAGGCTTGGATATATCTTTCGTACCCAGCTGATTTTCAAAAAGAGCCTTCCGAACCAATCTCAACAGAGTGTCTTCATTCACTTGAGTTTCTGTTGAGACTTCCTCAGGTCTCTCTAGAGTCTCATTCTTTCCTTTATCTGTAGACCTCTCAGGTTCTATGACTTTGCCAGTATCAATTGCTACCGGCCTCTCTTATTCATTTCCATGCTGTATTTTTATTGCTACCATTGTGGAAATAAACGGGTTTGTATTCGATATCCCCTTATCCTTAAACCCCAGGCCTTTGCTAACTGTTATGTTAGTATTACCTTTTTTGAGGAATACATTATTAAACCCCAGGCCTTTGTTAACTGTTATGTTAGTATTACCTTTTTTGAGGAGTACGTTTTGCTCTATTTGATTGTTTTTATTGTTGCAAGAGCCCAATTTAGATGGTACCTCCCTCCCAACGTCTCCGGTGAGTTTCCTTGTATTCACAGCCGTTTCAACAGTCATTGCTTCAGAACCCAACACAGTCACCGATCTAGTTCCGATGGAAGGTTTCTTAAAGATATCAAAGATGTCATTTAAGCCATTTTCAAGTGATTGTAATTTCTTTACAATTAACTGTGAGTCTTTTTTCTTTTTCATTGTATCATACAACCCATCCTCACCCTCACAATATTCACTTGGTGTGGTCCGGTCAATGGATTGTTTTTTTCAGATGTTTTTGTAAGGTCAACCCATGGATTAACTGGTCTAGACGGGGAAATACTTGGGGCCCCAAACTACATTCTCTCCTCCGCCATTAAATGTGAAAAAACCACATCCCTCAAAAATGTCCTTGAGGATTTATTTTTTTGATCATTTTTTTATGGTTGTTTATATTTTTGCATTTTTTTGCCACTTTACTAGTTATCTTTAAGAATCCTTTGTCTGGCACCAGAACTCCACCATTCTTACTCTCCAAGTTGGTTTTGGGTGCAGACACTGTGTCTCCACCTCCCCCCAACTTATTTGCATTTGTTGGAGTTTCTGGTTTGTCCCTTGGCTCCTGATCTCCATCTACTAGTAGCGAGACTATTTCTCCCCTCAATGTGGATGTAATTACCTCAGATAACCTCGAGGGTAAAATATTAGACACTTTAACCAATGAGATCAGTACTTCTGTCTGTTTCCGAAGTTCCGTCAGAATTGCCCTGTTGAAGACTCCCAACATTGTGGTTAATTCCCTCCCATCCACTTTTCCGTTCCCTTCTTCTCCTAACAGCTCGTTGGTGCGATCAAACATTGATCTCTTATCAGAATTTTCAGAAAGAAAAATTTAGGGAGTATCGGTGACTGGATCACCAATATCATATATGTTGGGGAACTGTTGTACCTCTCTTGGAAAAGAACCCATTCAGTCTTCAATAAACAAAGGCTGTGAAGCGTCATCCTCATCTAAAGGATTATTCAATTCCGCCGAGCAGTCCTCTGCGCACCTCAGGAGTTCCTCCTCCTCTGCACAAGGCAGGCGGAGAGGAAACAGCAGGGTGAGCACCAGGCTTGCTCTTCTCATGGTGACTGCCACAAAAAAATCCACTCCGGGCTCCTTTCGGATCTGGGGCATTTTATTTCTCCCCATATTCTCCCTGTCTGGCAAGCCATAACCAAGTCAACCCAAAAATCGTATCTGATTTTACACGCTGCTCCTTATAGGATTTACCAACTGTGTTTTCTTTTCTCTCAAAACCAGCACTCAAAAACTCCCCTCTGCCCCCAAACACCCAAACCACCCAACAGCCATGCACTTTCCAAAAGCACTTCCTTGCTCCAAAAGTTGTTATACAGCTTTTCTGCAGCTTCAGTGTTACTTTGACCCAAACATCACCATGGAGTAGCAGAGGCACCAACTTGCACTATTCGATGGGGTAGGGGCTCAAAGGCACAAGGCCCACAGACACCGCCACACCTACTCAAGTTCAGGTCACTGACAAACGACCTTTCAAACAGCCTTGTTCCTCTTACTAAGATAGGCTGCAATAATGCGGTGGGCAGATTTAAGCTACTTTTGTTCTAAAGAATAAGGGTATGGAGGCTCAAAGGCACTCGGCCCGCAGTCGCCCCCTCCCCAAAACAAGAAATCAAAGAGCATAAAAGTGCACAATCTCTGTAGTGCCTTGGGTCACCGGGAAGTGCCTTAAATCAGTAGAACGTTCCTTTATAAGCTTCCTGTAATTTCAATTCAAATCCAGTTCAAACAACAAAGCAAGATGGCATGTCGAATCCTTAGCTTAAACAGCTCTATGAGGTGGAGACTCAAAGGTAGAAGTCCTGCAGTCACTCCCAACCGCCCAAATTCAGGCTAAAGCGACCGATCATTCAGGGCATACACATGCCTTTTAACAAAGTGTGCAACATAAGTCCCAATACCAATTCTGCTTCTTGCTGTGAATTTCTCCACTTGTTTCTCTTCCCCAAATTCACACCCTATGATCTGCTTTAATCACAGTGATTTGCAAGAAACACTAGAAGAAACTTTCCTCCGGGAGCAACCCACGTGTTTTTAATTAATACAAAAAGAAGGGGATGGCTTTTCCTTCCGCTGCTCCGCGTGTATACAATTAGTCCACTATGAATGTACGAAACAGAAAGGAAGACTTTTCTCCAATAGTAACGTTTGAGCAGGTTAGTCTGAATGGAATAATATAAGGCGAAAGACAGCAAATTGTAAGATGCCCTCTTTTGCATAAGTTTCTCCCCCGTGCTTTGATATAATGTCTCCAACGTTTAAATGAAGCTGCTCACCCCGCAACTCGTGCATTCCAGCTCTGTTCTCCATGATCAGTGTTACCGAGCACTCAAGGGTTAAAGAGTGCTGCCCCCACCGTTGTGGGGGCAGAGCCATGTTACAGTGTAAGGCCGGGGAAAGAGGGGATTATGGGTAAGGCGCGCGAGCGCCAGTACTTAGAAGGAGTGAGGCAAATAAAGAAGTGTTCCACGATTCCCGTGTCCGCGTCCTCCTTTTCCGTGGCCGCTACTTAGCAACACTGGCGACGAGGACCATCCCCGTGCGCCCACGGAGTCCTTCTTCGGCAGTCCGCCGTCCTCCTGTGGCTTTCCGCCACTTCCTGCGCTACGAGCGCGTCCATGGCATTGTCGGCAGTCCGCCGGTTCTCCTCCGTTTGATCTCCTGCCGCCTCCGCGTTGCAAGCGCGTTTGAGGACGTTCCTGCGCCTCCCTCTGCCTGTTAACCTCCTACACGGCCAGCAACTGCAGACCGCCCCCCCCAGGTACTCTGGCAGCCGCTCCATATCACGACGCTGAACGTGGGAGGCCCGCCTCTTTTCACCGCACTGCGACGAGCGCCCCCAGGAACCGCCCAGGGGAGCGTTAGCTTTCCACTGCGCGGCGTGCTGGCATAGCCCGCCCACGCCCACACAAAAAAAAATATATATATATATATATATATATATATATATATATATATATATATATATATATATATATATATATATATATATAATTAAATACCATTAAGGACATTTTGGCAAGTTTGAAGCAGGGACGTGTGCCATCCCTCTCCACACCAGGCAGGCCACGCTCTCTCAGCATAACTGATCCATACACAAGTGCTGAACCCAGCTCCTGGCACCATGAGCACGCCGGCATCTGCCTCAGGGTCCAACCCTGGGTCGCCTACACCAGCCCATATCGTACAGCCAATCCAGCTGCGACTTCCACCGCCTTTCACCATGACTCCGCAAGCCACGAAGGGGCCCAGATGGACTGACTGGATGGAAGATTTCCAGCACTACGTCAGGGGGTCTGGTGATGGTAATTCCCCCAATATTAGGGACATTTTCCTCAACCTGGTAGGGGTGAGATAAAGACGGTGGTCAAGACCATCCCTGCAGCTGAACAGAATACGTTCAAGGACTTGGTCAATGCTCTAGATAGACTCCTCATCATAGAAGTTAACCGTGACTATGAACGCTATCTTTTCAATAAATGCACCCAAATGCCACAGGAGACAGTTGACGAATTCATAACCCGCCTAAGAGTGAAAGGCGCAAATTGCCAATTTGACGCTTTCTCGTTGGAGGAAGCCATAAGATTAAGGGTCATCGAAGGCTGTCTATCCCCGGCTCTCAAAAAACAGCTCCTGAAGAAACCCCTCACCATCCAGGAAGTGAGCGAACTTGCCCGCATACATGAAAGGGTTGATGCCCAAGCCACATCCATGGGAAACCCGAGTAACACCAAGCAGGACGCAGCGGAACTGGTCGCAACTATTCAACCAGCTCGCCCAGGGGACCGAGGGCCGCAGTCATACAGAACTCAAACCATCCAAACTCCTCGCCAACAGAGACAGTGTTATCGTTGTGGGATGTCCTTCCCGCATGCAGGCTCATGTCCGGCTCTATCACAGCGATGCACGAACTGCGGAAGAGAAGGACATTTTCACTCAGTATGCCAGGAAGGCATACCATTTCCCCCTGCGAGACCCCAAACGCCTACCAGGCCGATTTTCCGTCCACCACCCCCACGATACTTTCAACCCAGATACTACCAACAAGGCCAGGGGCAAAGGAGATACGTCCGGGCCATCGACGAATACCAAACACCGGGATATCCACTACAGCCGGAGCAAGCTGACCGAACAAGATACTTCAAGGACGAATATGATCATCCACCAGAGGAATATGGGCCTGAGACTTTCTACCAGGAGGAGCAGGGAGTCGCATATCACATGCCATATGACCTCTACTACCATGACGAGTTTGTCAACCTCGTACTTGACACTGAAGAGGCCAGAGAAGCCCCAAAAATCCCCATCAAAATGGGAAACAGACAATTCCAGTTCATGATTGATTCCGGCGCTACCGTCAACATCATGGGCGAGCAGGACTATGCCGCACTACCGGACCCACCAGCACTCGAACACTCTCGCTCAAGGATATTTCAGTGGGGAGCTACCACCCCCCTACCGACGGTAGGATGTTTCACACAACGCCTTCTCCTAAATGGCCGGAAAGTCGACACAACAATACACATTATCCGGTCACTTGCCAGAAGCCGATGCCTACTCAGCTATCACACGGCATCCCGCCTGGGCTTGATTGAAATACATGTGAGGCCGGGAGACTCCATCACAGCGACCTCCGAGAGCACAATCACGAGAAACACAGTTGGCTCCATCGCATGCCACCAGCTGCAGAACCTGGTCACACAGTCTGACATCACGAGGCAATTCCCCAACCTCTGCACAGGGCTAGGCAAACTCAAGGCCCCTCCCATCCGGCTCCACGTCGACACATCAGTGAGGCCAGTACCACAACATCCTCGGAGAGTAGGATTTCACCTGCAAACGGCTGTGTCGGACGCTCTTCAACAGCTGCTGGCTGATGGAATCATTGAACCAGCCACAGGCCCGACACCATGGGTCTCCCCGCTCGTGGTTGTACCCAAAGAAGGAGGGAAGATCCGTTTGTGCGTGGACATGAGGGTGGCAAACACTGCCATCCAGCGTGAGAGACATCCGGGCCCGTGCATCGAGGACATGATTGTGCAACTGAACAACGCTCGGATGTTCTCCAAACTCGACCTCAACCAAGGATACCATCAACTAGAGCTACATCCGGAGTCCAGGCCCATCACGACGTTTGCGACCCACGACGGTCTCTACAGGTACCGGCAGTTGAACTTTGGAATCTCATCAGCCGCGGAAATTTTCCAGGAGGCCATCCGGCAGGTGATCAGACCCATTAGGGGCACACTGAACTACAGTGACGACATCCTCGTTTTTGGATCATCTAAGGAGTCTCATGACAAGGCTCTACTCGCCGTGTGTGCAGCACTCCAGGAAGCGGGCCTCACTCTCAACATCGCCAAGTGCCGTTTCAGCAAGACAAAGCTGACATTTTTCGGACACATCTTCTCCAGCGAAGGAATGTTGCCGGATCCCGACAAGGTTGACACCATTACCAACTTGGATGAACCGCGGCAGGCCGCAGATGTTCGCTCGTTCCTCGGCATAGCTGGCTACTGTGCGAGGTACATACCACACTATGCGTCCCTTACCGACCCTCTGCGGAAGCTCCTTCAGAAGGATACAATCTTCGAATGGACCCCTGCGTGCCACCAGGCATTTTCCAACATCAAACGTGCCCTGATGGAAGCACATCGCCTGGCGTATTTCAATCCTTCTTGGCACACTAAAATAGTGGTGGACGCTAGCCCAGTGGGCCTTGCGGCCATCCTAGCCCAGACCAGCGGGGCGGACGTCCACCCGAGACACGTGGTCGCCTATGCAAGCAGAGCCCTATCCACCCCAGAACTGGCTTACTCCCAGGCGGAAAAAGAGAGTCTAGCCGCCGTCTGGGTGTGCGAACATTTCCATGACTTCATTTTCGGGAAAAAGTTTACGCTGATTACGGACCACCAGGCCTTGCTATCGCTCTTTGGCAACCCGCACACCAAGATGCCCCCGAGAATCGAGCGGTGGGGAATCCGTTTACAAGAATACGACTACGACATTGTGCATCGACCCGGGGGTGACCTCAACCCCGCGGACTACCTATCACGACACCCAGTCGGGGCTCCACTAACCCGCAAAGGAGACATCGCCTACGTACAATACATTGCATCCAACTCGCTACCACCGGCACTATCCCTGGAGAGAGTTGCAGCTGCATCAGCGGCCGACCCCACCATGGCTCTTGCCATCAGCCTCACACTGACCAACAAATGGAGAGATCACCAGAGGGCAATGCTGGCGCACCCAGGGGTGTGCAAACAGGAAATTGATAGGCTGGCCAGGATACATAGTGAACTGGCCGTCAAGGACAACGACATCCTCTTCAGAGGCTGCAGAGTCGTCATCCCCGCCACGCTCAGGAACGAAGTAGTCAGCACGGCCCATGAGGGACACAGAGGAGCGGAGAACACCAAAAGACAGCTGAGGTGCCATATCTGGTTCCCGTTTCTAGACGCAGCGGTAGAAAAATGGGTGAAGAACTGCCATGCCTGCCAGTGCACGGCTCCTGCGGAACATCCACCCCCGCTCCAACACACACAGATACCTGAACGGCCGTGGGAGCGTGTAGCCATGGACTTCTACGGGCCCACGGAGGAGGGTGACTACCTCCTGCTCATAATAGACGAACACTCACGTTTCCCGATCGTCAAAACAGTCACCACCGCATTCCCTCAAGTAGCAGCGGCAATAGAGGAAGTGTTCAGCGAGTGGGGGATCCCCAAAACAGTCAAGTCCGACGACGGGCCCCCGTTCAGTGGACACGAGTTTGGAACACTAGCAGAACACCTAGGATTTGCACACATGAAGATAACTCCTCGTCACCCACAAACGAATGGGATGGCGGAACGTTTTATGGCATTGATCAAGAAGACAAGACAAAGAGCCAGAATAGAAGCAGTCGATCCACACCAGGCACTGTGCCGACTCCTACGGGACTACAGAAACACTCCTCACGAAGCCACCAACAGGACACCTGCCGAGCTAATGTTTCGATACAAAGTGCGAACCCGTATACCGTGCAACCCATTTGATGAGGAGCTGCCTGACATAGACATACTCCGAAGGGACGCGGAAGCCAAGGAGAGAGCAAGACGAGAGACAGATGCTCGCCGCCACGCGGTAGTACAAGATTTCCACATTGGGGACGAAGTACTCGTCCAGCAACCAACGCCCAGAAAGACAGATTCGCGGTTTGCTCCAAGCCCCATGAGAGTAACCGCCGTGAAAGGCACGATGGTGACGGCCGAGGATCAAAGCAGATCTGTCACCAGGAACTGTCAACAATTCAGGCACTACACCAGACGAGAAGGAACAGACCCGTTTCAGCGGTCGACCTCTCCAGAACCACGAGAACCGCGGGACGACCTGTGGATCCCGCCAGGAGGAGATCCGGGAGAGACAAGCAGAGAAGCGAGAACCACGGAACCGCAAGAGGCAGGTGACCAAGAGGAGAGGCCACGGAGAATCGTAAGAAAACCCATGAGACTTGTTGAAGAATGTTGATTTGATGTTTGAATATATTGTTCGGGGGTGATGTTACCGAGCACTCAAGGGTTAAAGAGTGCTGCCCCCACCGTTG
Organism: Ambystoma mexicanum; assembly: GCF_040938575.1. Taxonomy (NCBI): domain Eukaryota; kingdom Metazoa; phylum Chordata; class Amphibia; order Caudata; family Ambystomatidae; genus Ambystoma; species Ambystoma mexicanum. The sequence goes on from NC_090933.1 coordinate 229,546,113, forward strand.
TGGGGGCAGAGCCATGTTACGGTGTAAGGCCGGGGAAAGAGGGGATTATGGGTAAGGCGCGCGAGCGCCAGTACTTAGAAGGAGAGAGGCGAATAAAGAAGTGTTCCATGATTCCCGTGTCCGCGTCCTCCTTTTCCGTGGCCGCTACTTAGCAACAATCAGTATCACAGCATATGGGTGTGTCGTGGAATTCGGCCCCGCGCCCGCTACTTACCATGGACTGCCGCAGACTGATCCTTAGCCGGTCCTTCACGCTGGCGCTTCGCGCCGCCGGCCTCCTTTATGTCTCCACGCCCACCACAAACTCAATGGGCTCAATGGGCTGTGAAAAGAGTCCCCTGCACACCACACTGCCGCAGACTGATCATTAGCTGGTCCTTAGCAGGTCCTTCGCGCTGGCGCTTCGCACCGCCAGCCTCCTTTATGTCTCCATGCCCACAACAAACTCAATGGGCTCAATGGGCTGTGAAAAGAGTCCCCTGCACACCACACTGCCGCAGACTGATCATTAGCTGGTCCTTAGCAGGTCCTTCGCGCTGGCGCTTCGCGCCGCCAGCCTCCTTTATGTCTCCATGCCCACAACAAACTCAATGGGCTCAATGGGCTGTGAAAAGAGTCACCTGCACACCACACTGCCGCAGACTGATCTTTAGCTGGTCCTTCACGCTGGCGCTTCGCGCCGCCGGCCTCCTTTATGTCTCCACGCTCACAACAAACTCAATGGGCTCAACGGGCTGTGTAAAGAGTTCCCTGCAAACCACACTGCCGCAGACTGATCCTTAGCTGGTCCTTCGCACCGGTGCTTCGCGCCGCCGGCCTCCTTTATGTCTCCACACCCACAACAAACTCAATGGGCTCAATGGGCTGTGTAAAGAGTCCCCTGCACACCACACTGCTGCAGACTGATCCTTAGCTGGTCCTTCGCACCGGTGCTTCGCGCCGCCGGCCTCCTTTATGTCTCCACACCCACAACAAACTCAATGGGCTCAATGGGCTGTGAAAAGAGTCCCCTGCACACCACACTGCCACAGATTGATCCTTAGCCGGTCCCATACGCTCATGTCATATTGTGAAGTGCCACAGCATTGGTGGCTGATGTTTAGATTTTAGGGAATATGAATTTGGAAAGTAAAATAGGATACCATATAGGTTTTTATATATTGCAGTCCTATGTGTATGTGTATATGATGGCGTTTTTTTTTAATACATTTGTAATAGTGTGAAAAGGTTGCAATGTAACCAAATGCACATTAATAAATAATAAAATTAAAAAAGTATGGCACAGCATAACTCACTATTAACATAACTCGATCAATTTTGTACTTCAGTGTATCAGGGGATAAATTCAAGGCAACGGGGGCCTTGCCCTTTCACCTTCCTTCTTCTTGCCACGCACTTAAAGACCACTTGCAGTGCCTTCGATTACTTACTTAGCCTGGCCTTGTCCAGTACATCAGACGATTTTTTTTTGTTCACTCAGTACAGGTAAAAGAAACACATCCGTCTTTCATGGTGTTAACATATCTCTGACAAACTGAAGTACTTCAGATTTTTTTTTAAAACAGTTCTTTCTTTCTATGATAAATAAACTTAATATGTGCAATCATTCAATCGGAGTATCCAGATTTGTTTCTTTTCTTTTTCCATTGAAATTCAAATTAAAAAGACTGCGCTGAAACAGGATGGGGCTTTGTGTGTACACTGGAAGCCGGTGTCTGCACCGGCAACTCCCCAAACACACAGACTCATTTGCCGCCCAATCAAACACACACATTCGAACAGTTACCTAGGCAGGTCTTACTCTGGAGTTTAGCAACCCCCACCTCCCGCCCGCATCCACGACACATATAGTTAGTCTTAATAAATAAACGGCTTCGACCATGCATTATACATCACTCAAATCCACAAGGGCTCAAATTATGTATACTACATCGGCTGTGTAATTTATTTATTAGGCAAAACGCGCCTTTCCAGCCCGTGTGTTTGGAGGCACAGTTTGTCACATGCGGCTAAATGATGTATTTCCATTAGTCCCACTCAATTACCAAGTCATCCCTCTGTGCTCTGTGTGTTTGTTAATGATAGCGCCACAAGGCTGCGTCTACAATACCTGTGATTTTAGTGATTCATCGCCACTCACTAAAACTGTGAAAATGATGAATTGACTGCTGCTGATTAAATGCCGCTAACAGTATGTTCTGTGTGTGTTTGTCACAGTTAGAAGTTAAAGAAACAGCGCTGCTTGGATCATTTGAAATATCTAATTAGGCAGACCGAGACCGTTGGAACTCTGAGTGTGTGCGTGTGTTGTGTGTTTGTATATGCACACGAATGTGTGCGCGCGTGTGTGTTTGTGTATACATATACATGGTTACAGGTTTGTGCACATAAGTGTGTATATAAGTGTTATAAATAGTGTGTTTATATGTTTATACATATAGGTGTCTATATACCTTTGTGTTTGTGTGTATGCGTACACGTGTGTGTGTGTATAACCTTGTCTGATTTTGCATTCCGGCATGTGTGCGTGTATGTGCACCTATTGTACGTGGTGTGTATACTATATGCATGTGAGCGCGTGCGCGTGTGTGCGTGTGTGAAACGATCATGTTCCTTCATTTTTGATCGATCGTTTACTAATATATCGACTCCCTCAAAAGATATAAAAGTGAAAATCAAATAATACACCTTTAAGAAAATGAGCCACACACTTAATTCAAAGGTCAGTCAGTGCTCGATTTTCAAGTATACAGATGCAGGTCAGTGGTTGAACAGTTTGAGATCAATGTGTGGACGAGAGAGCCCTGCTGGGAGGGCCCCGCCACACAAAAGCTCTAATGACGCATCTTCATATTGGGTCGAAATACACGGCGGTGGAAAACCTTGCGCAACAGCAGTTAAGTTCTGTAAATAAATGCATCGAGACATAGATTAAAGGAAAAATGCCTGCGTTTTTGAGCATGAAGAATTACAAACGGAGTGAATCATATCATTTTAAACAAAGATTAATTATCTCCATTGCTTCAGTTAATTTGTCCTCCGTTTAGATTAATGTGGCCCAGAGGCCTCACAGCTAATACGGAAAGAAGGATGGAACAATACCAAGAACACTGATGCGGCGGTGCCAACCGTCTGGCACTCTCAGGAGAATGCTGATGGCAGAAAGTTTGGTAAACAAAATAAGCTTTCCTCTGCCGTGGGTCAGGGGGGCTGTGGGTGGGGTGGCGGCACGGTTACGTTACTAATGACATGCAGATCTGGGAAGGGTCTACTACTGTAAACATGTCAATGATGCGCCATGTGTCCTTTCCCCCACAAAGGACTAATAGACCCGAACTGGCCTATAGGGCAATAGGGCAATGCCCGAACCAAAATCACAAAATTATGGTGTGGGCCCGTTTTTTTTTTTTTTTTTTTTTGTTTGGTTAAAGTGAGCCACTTGTTTGGCCCATTTGGGCCAGTTTGATGTTACTTCACCATGCGGCTAGTAGTTTTGACCAATGTTACTGAATGCATATTCTTTAAAATGCACAAATTACATCATATTGTATTAGACCCCCTGCACCCCCGCTATTCAAACAGTCTGTCACAAAAGGAATGAATTGCAATTTGCAACGGTGGGCCACATTTTTTAATTGATGCCCAAGACAACTGTATGCCCCCGTCTGACCCTGACTAATGGCGGTAGACCCTGTACATGGAGAACTCAGCAGTACAACAAAGCATGGGGAGGGGGCGTCTCTAAGTACACTGACCAACCTCCAGGGGTTAAAATGTGCAGCAAGAAGCAGTGTAAACTGCGTCACAGTGGTCGGTTTTGAACCACTTTCTGCCGTGGACTGGGGACATTTCTGAATGAAAATAACAGGTCCCACTATTACTGCTAGGCCCAAAGCGTCTTTTTTCAAGGTGCCTCACCCACGAGAGCTGACATGGTTCAGGAAACGGGGAGGGGGAGATGACTAATTAACGGCAGCTTTGGTCTGCAGCGCCTCAGCGTAGATGGACATCCACGCTCACCATTCAGTGTTATGAAACAACCACCAACTCTAAAATGGCGTCGCACTTCGTATTAAACCCTCCTTAGGGTATGTTGTGCTCCAGTGGGTCACGCAGTTATGACAGGAAGCGGTACCTGTGCTGACCCTGCTGCCACTCAAGTGGCCCCATTACTGCTGTCCCTGCATTTCAGGTTGGGGGACTAGGTCCTCGGAGACGTCACTCTACTGGCCACACTACAAGTGCGCCTAATGCAAGCATCCTAAATTGGTACCAACACTCCGCCTCAGCATCTCTATGGGAGTCTCCATCTTGCAGTGTTCTTATATTGGTTTCTACAACAACACTACAAGCTTCTTCAGTGAGCTATGAAATGAAGATTAAGCAACAGTCGTCAATCGTCAGTCATTCTTTTGAGCAGGCGATCTTAGTGCTTTTGGATGGTTGGAGCAACTACCAGCTGTGTAACTGTTTCCTGGATTCCAGGTGGCTGAGTGCATGTGTTAGTTCCTTACAGAGCTTATTCCTAATTTTGCTATCTAAGGCAGCCAACTTTCTACCACCGGAGCCTCTCTTTTTAGATTTCCATGTAGTGATTATCATTGTGGGGATCTGTGCTTGTGGTGAGAGTATATCTGCAGAGTGATTCCACAGCTACAGACGTCACTTTCCATGAATGGCTTGACCAATCACAGGAGCCATGCAGCAGGCTTTCCTGCATTGCGGAGCAAATGACTCTTCTGTCCCCGCCTACACTGCCGAGAAAGCCTCTTGAAGGCTTGAACGATTGCCACAACTTGTTAAGTGATCCACCTGGGACTCATGTCTCGCTCTCATGCCGTAACAGCATCTCTGTTTAGTGTGTCTCGGACATGTTATGTTACGCTGTGTCATGGATGTTTATTAAAGTGCCGCGCTCACTTAAAAAATGGTTTTCTGGCGCTGGCTTGCAGAAGAGTCGTTTACAGACCAGGAGATGATTAATGAAATAGATGCATTTTAAGTAGTTGCCTACTGAACGCCTATGAATTCCAAACGACCCAAATGTGCAATATTAGAGTAACTCATTACACCACGCAGGTACTACTTAGGCGAAAGCGCTTCCTGCTGAGAAGGTCCTGATCACCCATGGGAGATGCAGTGGAGCTCTCCAACCCAAGTGCAGTGGTACACGATGCTGCAGTCTAGATTAGATGGGAGGGTGAGATTGCGGGGTGTCTTAAATTCCACTCTTTGCTTAAACTATGAAGATCGTTTGACACATGTTCAAATCGCCTGGCCATAAGAGTAGGTGGGCGAAACATTTTGAACCCACTCCATTTGATTGGTCGGAATCTCAGGGTTGGCTGCTTTGGGCTTCTCCACTATGGATTAAAGAATGGCCAAAGCCATGCTCATTCTCTCCGAATACCCAAGATAAGGAAAACAGTTCCGCATTAGCACCCTGGTGGGGGTGCTGGCCAATCAGGAAGCCCAGAACACAGACTATATTCACAGGAATATGCTCAGCCAGCAACCCTCACCCCTGTCGCCCAGAAAATGCTTGCAGCCGCTACGGCATCAACAAAACATCAATTCTGGTGCTAAAGGCTTGGCTAAATAACAATATTTGAGAAATCATTCCTTCCTAAATGCAACGCCATGCAACACACGTCTTAGACTGAGTTCTGTTTCCATCATTGGCCGAAACCTGATCTAGTGTTCAAAGAGATAGATACCAACAACTAGGTGTCATCAGCATAAATGTATTCATTATATTCAAAGGGATCAACTTCTGACATGAGTCAATGGATGATTCAGTTGGTATTCCTAATAACCTATTCGACAGTCTGGGAACAAGGGGCCTCATTCCAACCTTGCCGGTGTCCTCGCAGGAAACCCGCCAGGATACCAGCATAGGCTGTTACCATTTCTGGCACTCGGCCAGAGGGACCAAGTTAATCTCCATTCATGAAGTCCCATAGGACTCCATGAGGGGATTGCCAAAATTACCAGCACTGGCAATGCCAATGCCAGTAATCAGGGCTTTTTTGCTGGTAGTGCACCTGGCTTACCTTCACCTGTTAGCTATAGTCGGGTGGTCTGGTAAAGAGCCGGGATCCACGAATGCCTGCACTTTTTTACTGTACCGCTCAACTTGGAAAGAAGCCTAATGTTTTTACCACTATCTATCACATGCTACACAAAACAAGTTTCTGAACAAATATAATCGGTATGCGAGTTACATTTGGTGTTATGGTTGAACACAGTGGCACTCCACAGATGGTTCCGTGCCATATAGAAAGTCAGCTTATGATCTCAAAGAAAGAACCTGCAATACCTTGAATTCCAGTTTGGAAGAGATGGTTAACCTAGATGGTGTGGTCATCCTTATCAAACGCAGCTGACATATCAAGTATGCACATTGCTTTTGTAAGTCTTGATAAATTGTTAGCCCTAGATCATCCAGCAGTACAATAATGACTTTGTTTGTGCCCTTTCCTTGCAGAAACAAGAGAATTTCAGTTATTGAGGTACAATTCATTGCATCAGTGAGTGTCAGCATAGTCTTGAAGTACACTGAAAAGGGACACAATACAAGCCAAGAATAACCCAAGTGTGTTGATCAAAGAATAATGCGGTGCAAATAGTGGAAGGTAATTGATAAGGGGGGGGCAACGGAAGGTAAGCTTGAGTTCAGCAAAGTCAATGTTAATTGATAAGGGGGGGCAACGGAAGGTAGGCTTGAGTTCAGCAAAGTCAATGTTCTCTTGCGTGTTCACAATCAAACCCCTCAACAAGGAAAAAGGTCCAATCAGGAAGTGCTGAAATTGAAAAGGCCTGGCAAAGAAAAGTGGTCTTCCAATATTCCCAGAGCAACAAGCAGAATCTGCATACATGATTCAAGAGGAAAGAAAAGCTCTCTCAAAATGTTTCAGCTACTCTTGGCCCAATGTGAATGTCCGTTGGAACATCCTGGTATGTGCCTTCGGGTTCGAGATTGTTGGCATACTCAAACCCATTTCCAAAGAGTCGGTTGTAATGGCCCTCTTTGGCCAACATCACAGGCTTGGCAAAGTCTTAAGTTCTGTTATCAAATCTTTGGAAATAAGTTGACTTTTCTCCACAGTGTTCTGTTCTCACAGATTGCAGAGGCTTGCGTTGGAAGTTTCCTGTCACCTGGCCACTTTCTAGATCTAAGGTATTTGTTCCCAGAAAGCTCCCCTTCCAGGTTACCTTTGTCATAGACTCCCTGTCCCTCAGAGCGTATGTATCATCGCTTAGCTCTTGCCACCTCTAGGTCTGCCCTAGGGACACAGGGTCTTTTGGAATGTCCCTGCCATATCTGGATAGTAGGGGGGTGTCTTCTCTGATCTCACCTCCTTAAGCGTCGCAACTCTATCTCCTTATCTGCTTTTCTCTGTCTTCCTCTCCAGATTGTTTTGGTTCCCTCCTTCTCTAGCAGATCTTGACTCCTACTCTCCAGGTAACTCTCTCCCTCCAACCTACTCAACAACTCTCTGCCTGCATGGTAACAAATCTGCTTCTAGCGTCCTCACTACTCTCCATCCCGCCTCTGCAATATCACTTTCTCCAGATGGAAACAATTCTCCCGCCAAGCTCATCAGTGAAATTCTCTCCAGATGGCAAATCTTCCCCTCTTGCACACTAAGAATAACTCTCTCTGGATAAATCTCCTCCTCCACTGTAACTTCCGTCCCCTCAACCCCCTCACATGGGGATGCCCAGGATATCTCCTGATTTGCTCCAGTGAAAATAATTTTGAATCAGACATCAACAGTTCATGCCTTAATTCAGGGGATTCTCAATTTAGTCAAATAGGCTTGCCCATGTTTTATAACTAGCACACAGTTGACAATGGCCCCCAAATCGCACAGTTTATATATGGGTATGACTAACATCAAGATCTCTTGTCCCTGTGCAGTGGCCACTTCACAGTTATAGATGTTGCCACTTGTAGAACATTTGTGGAAACAAGTGTGCAAGACACAGATATATTTGAGAGTCTCATAAATGCCCCCCTGATCTCAGGCTGATGGTGCATGCCAACTCAACTAACATGATTGTTTGGAACACAGAAAAACATGAATAACATCACGTGGTCTAGTTATAGACCGATCAAAATAATGACTTAGGAAGCTGCTGGAATTAAACAAAATTATTGTCCTGCCTGGATTCTCTCCCCTCAGGCATCCCAGCACTACCATGCCTGCTACCATGTGCATGTATGAGCCCATATAACACCAGTTTGAATGTACATTAACAATCCGTGTAAGAAGATTAAAAAGCCCAAACAGAATTTCAGTTTATGAACGCATCTGGTAAAACCAGAGAAAATAACATGATTCCCAATTTATTTTGGAAGCTATCCGATCTCGAATTATTTGTTTTTTTTCTTAAAGGAATTGAATGGAGAAGATCTGTGAGATGAAGTTATATCTTCAGGAAGAGGTGGCATAACCTTACCCTTCTCAAGAATCAAGTAACAAACTTTTTTGAATTTGACATGGCCTGGTTCATCATGCTCAAGGTTACATTTCAATGTATCAAAACTTTGCCAGAATATGTCCGTAGTCCTTGGGCCTCATTACACGGATGGCGAGAACCATGGCACTATTAGCGTCATGGTTCGTGCCGGTAAAATACCGGCACCGCCTTGGCGGAAAGGGGAATTACCGCCCCATTCCAAGGTTGGCGGGGCGGTAATTCCCCCTTCCACCATTGCCCTTCCCCATTCCCATTTTGCCCCATAGGGCATAATGGGAATGGGAAGGTGCTAATTGCGGTACCGCAAATTGCGGTACCGTAATTAGCTCCCTGGGTCCCTTTGCGGGTTGGTTTTTAACACCTGCAAAAAGCAGGCGTTAAATCCCCCAACCCGCAAAGGGACCTCGTAGTAAGGCGGTAAGGATTTACCGGTACCGGTATTTTACCAGTACCGGTAAATTGTTACCGCCATCCGTGTAATGAGGCCCCTTGTCTTACAGCATCTTATCTACATGTGCTGCACCTCTAAGGAACATCAACCCATCTCTCCGAGAAAATGAACTACATTCCATTCTATATCTTGCCATGAAAACAATCTCAGTCACTGAGTAATCTTCATCTGATCCTATTGCGCTTGGGCTTCCAGCCTGAGGTTTGTGAGTTGGTGTTGACCAAACACTTCCATGGCGCAATGTAGTTAGGGCTTGGCAACCGCACTCTGGAGAGCACTTACAAGCAGTGATGAGCAGCCGGGTTGGAATGCGACAGAACAACAAAATAATGATTTCCTAATGCTCTCACATGAAGTTCTTATCAATTCAGGAGGTCCATCAAAAGAAATTAGTCAAAGAATGCATCTAAGGCTTTTTTAAGGAGATCAAATTATTTTGCATTCCACAAAAACAACAAAGCAAAAGGGGAGGAAACAGAGATTCAATTTTGCGAAGGAGAAAAGCAAATTGATCAAACCTCTCACAGCAGTTAAGGAAGGATTACATAATTGATAGGAGTTGCATTTTTTCTCGCTAGTTAGTAGACATAAGTTGTAGCTTGATGGAGAACAATACCAAATATTGGCTCTCTACAATGGGAGATGAATCATTGTATTTTTTGTTGAGCTACATTTGCATTTTTCAATGAAGCAAAACTCTCACTCACAGCAGTCACGATTCTGTCAAATTCTAAATTAAGTGTAGGGACCAATTCATAGATCTTTCATTAGCTTCTATTGTGATTGCTAATAGGACTGAAAATTGTAATTCAACAAGGAAATGATTAATTTTGGTCTAAACACTTTGGTTCAAACATGTGATGAGCATCGATTTTTTATTTCTTGAAATGAATTGAAAATCAAAACAAAATTAAATAAAAAACTATATAAGCAGATGGCACTATAACCTAAATGGTAGTATTCTATGTTTCTGGAAGTAGGCTTACATAATGTACAGTTAGAAGTGTTTCAAACACATTTTACAATAATTCCATATTCACAAATGCTTAATGGTGGTGACCTGCTACTGTTGCTTCACTAGGTCATTCCACTATATTTTGAGTATCGAAGTTAAAGACACAAGACAACTAAGAATCTTGGGGCAGAATAGACTAATCGGGTCCCATTTGTTGGACTTGCAAGCCAACCAACATACAATATCCCACTATGCCCAACCCCCGAGCCAACCCAACCTGTCCTTCAACTCACCTGCCCTTATAGTGTTCCCATGGTCTGACGCTGCACTTAATACGACACATCCGGTGAGGCCACCGTCAATGTTACGATCCTCAGCACCTCAGGGGAATTTATCTGTGTCTGCCATGAAAACATATTGATCAGTGTGCAGTGGATGCTAAACATGAAATATGATATCACCCATCATAAATTAGGGTACCTTGAGCTAATTGCCCTGGTCTTTCAATATCCATGATGATTTAACCTTTTAAGTGCCAAGGAGGAGTATACTAGTCCTTTTTAAGCAGACCCTGTGAACAACTAATGTAGTATTCTGACCCTAGAAAGATATTTCTCAACACATAGTCCATTCGGCAACCCGCAGGCATTGCAATAGTTAATATATCAGTTAAAAAAACAGAAGGCAGATTAGCTATATCGATAAAAATACACATTTAATGCCTTGTCAATCAGAGCAACACAAGGGGTTCAAATCACACCTCATAGCTAGCCCAACACTCCTCTGTTTTTCCTGTAGCCGCCTTCAATAACCAGCTTAATCCATGTTAAATTCTAAGCTTCAACTATGACTATCAACCCGTTCACGGATTTAACCCCAGAAGAAGCAGGAGAAGTAATTAAAACTGGAATTAAGCGGAACGATGCTGGTCCTGACGGTCGCCTTGGTGGTTTCAACTTGGCATTCTGTCATTCATTTCACACTCACTTAATTGATTAACTTAAGATGTTTGCAGCACAAGTGTAGGAGTGTAGGGTTCCTTTCGGGGCAGCATGTTTGCATTCATCCCGAAGCTCAGAATGGACACTACACATTCTCTGTGGTTTGCGCTTGGCTGTTAAGGGGAGGACCAGGACTCGTCCACATAGGAGTAGAGCAGGAGAGCTTGTGCTGTATCCACTGAGAGGAAGTTTGAGGTGTTTCACCCATTTTATTTATTTTCATGTCATTTTACTTTATATTTTGCTTGTATCCTGAAGTTACTTAAAATGTGTCTGCCCCTTTGATAATTACGTTCTTATTATTTGTTTTTGACTGCCTCTTCCTCTCATTTTTTCCTTCAAACCTGAAAAGGAAAAAACAAAAACATGACACTTTGTGAAACCACTTTTGGAAACTTTCATGCTTGTTTCTTTCAGCAATTTCCTGAACATTCTTCCTTCTACCTGTAAAAAGGAAATACATGGAAAAAGAAACCATTTGTGAAAACTTTTGCGATGCTCTTTTTTTAATCCCTTTCTCTGTGACCAGCTGAAAATTTTTTTTAAAGAGAAACCCATTGTGAAACACGTTGTACTAGTTGAAATCCTTTGTGAAAACATTCCCCTTAGTCACCACCACCCTCACAATTATTGTGGAACAAGTGGATCTCTTTTTGAGCAGCTCATCTTCCGGGGAGGGGGTGAGATGGGTCAGCAGCAGCAGGAGGTAGAACAGGATGAGGCAGGGATGCACGGTCAGCAGGAGGTTGGACACGAGGGGGTAGATATTGAAGGGCAACAGCAAGGAAACATGAAGGGGCAGCAGGTGGTACATGAGGTAGTGGCGCAGGGAGAGGCAGATGTGGGGCAGGAGGAGGCAGGTGAAGGACAGGCGGGGGCAGACTATGTAGAAGAGGGGCAGCAAAAGGGGAAATGACAGGCATACGAGGAGGAGAAGGACAAGGTCGGTGGAGCTCATGCTGGTGGTTCCCATTCTGTAGAGGGGTAAGGCAGCTCAGAAGAGGGCACGTATGAAAGTCTACTGCTTCAACACTTTCTAGTCTATTGCTCTTTTGGGTTTTGCAGAACGTCACCCTGCCCGGCATGGCCGGAATAGTGTAACAGACATGTGACCTCATCCACCCCATACCCTGTAATGGTAATCCCCTTCAGTAGTGAGCAGGAACCTTCTGCTGGCACTTCTAGAGATGCCGTCATTCCCCACCACAACACAGAGCATAGCAGTGTTTGGACCAACCACATTTTGCAACACCAACTGCAGCTATCAGGCTTGGGTTTACTTTGTTGGTTACCCACTCACTCACTGTGGTGGAAAGATTTGGATGTGCCATGCGTAATCTGCCTTGCAGGGTGGTAGTCACTCAGTTGGAGCTGAAAGGCACTGATGTCCAAGATTCTTTGTAGGCTCAACTGCATGGCCATGACCCCCAAATTTCCCCACTGAATAGAAGACTAATGGAATAGACCAACAAGTGTTCCATATGTATCTTTTTATTTTCACCCCACTCCACCTGGTTGCTTCTATCTCTCACCACTGGCCTACTGCACCCTAGCATTCTGCAGATTCTTCAATCTGTCTGTCCCTTGCCCTCCCTGTGCATTCCCTCCCTTGTGCTCCTTCGCAATTATTTACCCCGTTCCACCCTTTAAACTCCCTTCCCTGCCCATCATCAAAAATACTTCCAAAATATTTTGTTTCAATCTGGCTCTCCTCTGGCACTTGGAAGCAATTTTGTCCCACTTGAATCCCTCTCCATGACCAACAGTGCCTATTCTCCCTAAGATCTGCCTGTATGCTCTGTGTTCCTCCTTAGTTCTGTTCTCTGTTCTCTGTCTGTAAATTGTGTTTCAAAGTGCCCACAGGGCAACAGGGAGGGAACATGGGATGACAAGCAATTATAACAGGGAAAGATATAGGTGGACCCACTAGGCCTTGTGAGCATTCAAAACGTGCACGTGAACCTTATGTCCCACCCTTTTCCCACTGTCACTATGGAATCCCAGAGGAAAAGGTTATGTATTGGTCTCCTGTCTCTCATGTAGTGCTGCGAGTATCATAAACAATTTCACATTGGGAGGTCTTACGCACTGTGAAGAACCTAAAAATGATCATGTTGGCAGCTCACAGGTAGTGGGAAGAACCAAGAACATTTCTCATGTTGGTGGCTTTCCCTTAGAGGGGAGAACAAAAGAAATGCTCAAGATGGTGTCTCATAGCCCCGTCAAAAGGCAGCGTCACCTAATCTGCTTTGGTTTTAAAATAGCAGGATCAGGATAGAGTACGAGGACTTAAGAACAGAAGCGAAGTAGCGCAAATGGCAATGGGATCTAGCTATGCTGTGATGATTACACCTCACCCACACCAACATCTCAATACTAGAGCTATCAATTTCATAATGAAAAGGCCCACTTAACATCCCTGTTACGCTTTTCAGTGAGTGATTTGAAGCAGAAAGCAAGTGTTCTTCATCAGTGCTGGTGCAGTGACTAGGGGCCTCATTACGACCCTGGCAGAATGGGTTAACGGGTGCCGCAAATGGATGCGGACCCGTTAAACCCATTCCGCCTGATTATGAGGTCCCCTCGCGGGACCCGGTCAGGACACCTGGTAAAACCAGGGATCGATACCGGGTCCCGCGAGGGGACCAGGGAGCTAACAACGGGCCGGTCATAATCGGCCCGTTGTTAGCTCCCTGCACCCATTCCCATTGAGCCCTATGGGGCTCGAATGGGAATGGGGAAGTTCCGGGCCCGGGTTCCCTGAGGGAGGAATTACCGGGCCCTCCAAACTCGAATGGCCCGGTAACTCCCCATTCAGGGAACCCGGACCCGGTTTTGGAGGCAGCCATTCTGCAAATAGCGGCATGGCTACCGCCAAAGCCGTAATGAGGCCCTATGGCTAGCTCTGTTGCCAAAGTCCCACCATCTAGTGTTTGTTCATTTAAAACAATATAAGTGGGGCAACATAGGGCACTTCCAGTCTTCTACTGCGTTCAGGCTATACACTGGAAACTAAGCAGCATAGGGGTTCTAATGGAACTCTCAGAAGAGATGCTGGCCAGACGGACCACTTACTGATGTGTCAAGTAGATATGCATCAACCATCTGAACTGCTAATGGCCATCTCTATGTTCGGTTAGACCCCTTCATGTGGAGTACTGCTCATTGGAAGAGGTGTTTATCCCATAGCCTTTACAACTCCAGTCCATCACTACAGCCAGCAGTGTTCACAGCGGGGAGCGAAAGTGGTTTAGGTGGCAGGAGTAATGAAGTGATTGATGATGTAGAAGACAATGATTTTGACATATCTGGTGGTCATACGTTAGGCACAGGGGCTGTTGTACATTTTTCTTCCCATCACCGTTCTTCCAACAAATTAATTTTAACCCACTGCATCTGTGTCTTTGTATATTTCAGTTGCATCTAATTCCGATGGGTTCTCAGAGTTCGCGTGTGGCCAGTAGTCTTGTGGGAACATTAATACTGCATAAGAGCTTCCTAGCTGTGATTGGGTTTATTCGTAAACGATCAGAACCCAGAGGTTTTGACAAAAGAAAATGCAAAGAGATCATTAGCCAATATTAACATAAAGTAAGTTGCAAGAAATCACACTGCGTATGTACTTTGATATTTGGTGTACATGCAGAAACACTTCCATCACACTGACCTCGTACCTAGGCGTAGTATCACTGCAGTGAGTGGAGCTTGGAATCAGTGTCCGACCGACTGAATGTTGGCACATAAGTGATATTTCTGATGTGACAATACATGTTAGTAGGTCTAGGGAAGTGTCATGAATGCAGTGTAGGACAGGACAAGCTGGGAACTGGATGCTGCTATGCCGTTCGAGTTACAAAGTGTAAGGCCACACGATAAGGCACAATGGCTCTCCTTCCTCACCCACTATCAATTCAGTAGGAATGTACCTTAAAATTTGAATCCAAGTCCAGCGGGAAAATAAGTAGTTGGGACAGAAAGTAAAGGGATGGACACCCCCCCCCCCGGGTGGTATGATGATGCAAAAAAGGGAGATTGCAGGGAGCTACCAAATGGCAATGATGGTGCAGCGAAAGGGGAAAATGCCAATCTCTGCAGAGGTCCAGCAAGGTGCCAAACTCAGTGCAGTTACGCAGCAAAAGTTCCAATTAGAGGTTCAATCAATGTCTGAATAAACAGTACGAAGAAACTGGTAGAAACATGTCCCGAGGAAGCCTACAGTCTACCAGAAGTGAGGAACGCGCTGGAGCATACCATGGAGCAAGCATGGCTCAATGCAAACAGTTTCAATCAGGTCAGAATTACCAATACAGGGGGTCAGAAGGATATCCATAGAACAGACATGGGTAAAACACAAATGGTTCCAATGAGAGCCAAGTTACCAATACAGGAGAACAGGCAGAATCATATCCACAGTATAGGCGTGGGTCAAACACAAGTGGTTCCAACTATGTCTGAGTTACTAAACGAGCAGAACAAGCAAAATACACATCTAATAAACCATGGGTGAAATATGGCTGAGACAGGTATCACTGAACACAAACAACCAGACAAGAAACAGTCACTGTTGTCAAAAGCCATCACGGTCTGGGTGAGCTTTCCTTGTAGATGTTCTTTTCCATGTATGCTGCGACCCGGAACTGCCTCTTGACGGCACTGCAGTGTACCACATGGGTAAGTAGCATGGAGGCCTCTTGAAAGTGTGTGCCAAATCCGTAAGCACCATGGCAAACAACAGGAACTGCATCACGCTCTCCATACCGCTAGCCGAGTTGTGCCCAGAACACTGGCCATGACAGGATTACAACCACAATGCTCCCATTCCCCCAGGATCTCCAACCTAATCTATCCCGTCAGATAACATATAGCACCCGCTCCTCTCCCACACCTCCTGTGATATTTTCCTTAGGTTTCTGGAATGCACAATCCCGCTGCAACAAGTCTTACGTCATCACTAGCCACTCAACTTTCATTTCATGACTCTGCTACACTAGCAGCTCGCTACACTGACACTGTTACCTTCTCCCACTCACCCTGACCTGATGGGAAGGGTGATTGAGTTGGTCAATAAGGCCCTCGTGACTACCCTCTGTCTCCTTCTAAAGTCACTGCTACCTCTTTTCAATATGCCTCTATTCAATGCCTCTGCATTGGTCCTCTCACTGTTCTTGCTCCCTATTGACCCCCTTGTCCTCTCAACTCCTTCTTCACTGACCAGAACCTTCTACTTGAGTCACTTCCCACCAACATCCCCATTATCATACTGGGGGACTTTAACCTTCCCACTTCCCTCTATCTCCACTCGCATTGAACTTAGTTCCATGCTATAAGTCTGCTCCCTTTATTCCTTCCTCAACAAGCCTACACACTCTGGTGGCAACTCTCTTGACCGTATCTTTCCCTCTAATTTACTGTACTCCTATGACCTTTGAAATACCTAAGGGTCTTTCCCAACTTACTCCCCAGGGACCTTCTGCACAGGTGGCCAGGGAGGTCCATCATATTTGGATCCTGACCCTGTGGGTGGACAAGCAAGGGAGGATCACCTGGGTGCAGGGTACTCAGGGGTTTGGGAGGGAATATCTGAGGGTAAGGCATGTTATCCCCCCTTCCTTGATAGTGACCTACCCAATCCCCCTATGCCTTCATAGAATGTATTCAGGCACACGCCCCTCTTTCCCAAAAACCTCACTTCAGTACTGTGATGAAGAAGAGAAAGGTAAGAGGAGTACATACTTCCTATGACAAACATCATTATAGTACTGGGAAGGTGAAGAGGCAAATCAAGATACATCGACGACTTAATTTTCTATGTCCCACTAACGAGGTTAGGCAATTGACATTAACCATACACGCCTGCAGCCTGTCAGGTATTCAGAACAGTATAAAAAGCACCAAAGCACTCAGTGGTTAGAACAAGTTGGGAGGAGAGCTGTGGAGCTGTGGCTGTCCAGGACCAGATTGGGAAATCCAGGATGCTGAGGTGCAGAGGGTTTACATGAGGGAGAACCCTATTACAGCATGGCCAGAAGCCTGCCCCTCGAGTTGCAAGAAAGGGTCTGGAAAAGGGAGCCGGGAGGCATGCTAATTCCTTTTTCATATGAATGTCAAGTGCTTGTTCCCCTGGGCTGAGTCAGAGACCCAGGAGTGTCTGACAGGCAGGTGGGAAGACCCTGACCTCAGACTATGACCTCAGACTATAAAGACGCTGTTAGTAAAAGGCAAGGAAACACAACCGAAAAGGCAAGAGATGCAAAAGCCTGGTGAGTTTATGCAACATACAATCTTAACGCTCAAGCCCGTTTGGTAAAAGACACGTCGGGTGAAACTGACAAATAGGATTCTGCTGATACAAAAGAACAGAAGAGTGGTGTGCAGGAGTACATGTTGTGAAAAGACTCTGTAGCGGAAACGGAAGCTCCTGTGAATAAAATGGAGCTGTGCGCAGCGTGGAAAACGGAGGAAAATCGAGATCCTAAAAGCGGGAGCTGTGCGACAACCGAAGTGGCAGCTAAATTTATGAAACTAAAGGAAAATAGACTTTCCACTAAAGCAAGAGCATTGAGAAGTATTGGGGTGGCCGGCAAGCAGGAGATTGATCCAGAAGGGACTCAGAGACCGCATAAGGAGAACAGGAGAGTTCAAACAAAGTAAGGCACCTGGTTGTGCAACCTGTAGTGGGTCGAGCGTGCAGTTTTACTACTGCACCAGGACCAGGGGAAAGTACAGGGGCTACAAACCAAAAGAACTTGATTTAGAGTGGAGAAGGGAGTCCCACCAGGAACCAACGGAAGAGTAACATTTTTCTAGTAGGACTTTTTTAATTGAACTTTGGTACTTAACAGGAGGCAACATTGAACCAGTTGAGTATTTGTGAGTTGGAGAACAATCAAGAGGGTCCAGCTCGGGGTGGGAGAAGCCTGACAGCCCCACTGCAGAGGTACATCCAGAAATAGGTACTGTGAACTTTTGCCAAGCCAATCTGAGTTGCCGAGTCAATTGCGAGAAGCTGTGGAATGTTCTAAACCTGACTGCCTTCAACTTGAGGAAGGGAACTGCAGAGGAGCTCCATTGTCATGCTAACTTTACTTTGAACATTACCTGAGATGTCTTGAACTTGGGGAAGGGGACTACGGAAGAGTTCCATTGTCTCATTAACTTTACTTCGAACACTATTGAATGACCACACACACACGATACTCAGCTCTGTTTTCTTATAGAAGTGAGAGCAAGCATAGTTTTCAACACAGACAGTATTTTGTTTTGGACTGACAGACTTAGACTTCCCTTATTTTGCTTTCCTTTAGGGAATATTCCCATTTTAGAGTTGGGGCAAGTTAGGCATTATACTATCCTGACCATTGAGAATACATGTTTTCAAACAGTGTTTCACTTGTCTCTCTCATCTCCTGATACCATGCCTGTCTCAAAGATCTCTCAATTGATCCATCTCCATCTGATCACTTCATTGTTCACTTTAAAGTCTCAGTCCCTTCACCCTCTATTCCCCACTCACCTCTTCAATAACCAATACACACTGAAGAAATTATCTCTTGCCTCTTGCCTTGATGATATACGGATCTCTCTTCTGTCCCTCACCCTTAGTCATGCCTCTTCCATTGACCATGTTTAACCTTCACTATGCACCTATGACAGCCTATTGTCAATTCAATCCTGTATTCACATTCACCCCTTCCCGTCTACATAATTATCCCTGGATCACCTCTCTGATACAGACCCTCAAAACAAACATTCATCATTACTTACAATGATACTGCAAAACATGGATCAACACCCTTATTCAAAGGTTCTTGAGTGGTGTCCTTCAACTTGATCACTATATACCTGAATGATAATGTCCTTCGAGACTGATGCTCACCACTCACAACTCTCACCTATACTCATTATTTTGAATCTCTCTGCTTATTTCAACACTGTTGACCACTCCACTCTCCTCCTCACTCTCCATGACCTTCGGTTTTGAAAATCTGCTGTTGCCTGGATTGCCTGCTGCTTGGAAGGTCATCTCCTGGAATTTACAAACATTTGGCTCCACCTTTTACCTCTTGGTCCCCCCAAAGGATCAGTCCTTTGACCTCTGCTCTTCACCCTCTATAACTCTGCCCTAGTAAGACCTACGTTTTCCTTTGGCTTTTACAATCACCTCTTTGCTGGCTACACATCAAATCTTTTTTTTTCTTTTCCCTCCTTCACCTCAGCAATCTCTGAATGTATTACCGACGGTATCACTGTAATCTGTCACTGGATGCATCACTGCTGCCTCCTGCTGAACTTTTCAAAACACTGAAGTCATCTTTCTCCTTGGTTCCAACAACCTCCCTACCTTCCCCTCTTCTTCCTCCTTCCCATGTGACCTTCCTGCTAGCTTGACCATGGTATGAAACCTTGGGGTCCTCTTTGATAGCTACCTCATACTTCAACAATTAGTCACTACAACCAACTTTGCTGCTCATATTAAATTTTGGAGCCTTTGAAAAATGTGCCAATGTCTTACTCACGACTCTAAACAAACTCTAGTCTCCAAAGATGTGCTCATAAAACTGAATTACTACTTGTGATTATACTTTATCCTTCTTCTCTAGCCTGTCCTCCTTCTAGATAAAGTCCTCAACTTCGTTACCTGCAATCTGAGCAACTTACCTATATCCTACCCCACTTCTACCTATGATACCATGATGGGTGGCTCTCTATGCACAACCGCTCTCTTTTCAAATGTCTTCATCTGGTCTTCAAAGCTATCAATTATCTTGATCTTCAGTAAATGACTGATTATATCTCTGTATAGCCACCATCTCATATACTCCACTCATCCTCTGCCCTCAACCTCACTCTCCCATGGCTTCTCTCAAGTCTGCTCTTACTCCCTGCTCACCCCTACACTGGAACCTGCTACCAATCATATCCAAAGTCAGACCAACTGTCAATATTGTCAAAGTTTAGCTTAAACTTTACTTACTTGTCAACAAGGGAGCTCCTCCTATCCTCGCCCCCATCCTTCCTACCTGACCAAACCACACCCTTCAGTGCCAGTGGCTTATTACTCATCTTTGCACTATTGCATGGCCACCCTTCCACTCAATGCCTCTGACATCTATATATCTGTTATTGAAAGTCATTTCCGAATTGTCATCCCTGTTCTTCAAATAAACACACAAATACACATGCAAATGTGTGTGGAATGGTGATTAATGGTAGAAGGGCACCAGTTGAGATTATGTGTTTTAATCCTCCTGTGCATGGTGCCACTTCTTATGGATCAACAAAGATATGGTACCCAGGTTGGTACCAGGCTTCCCCAGAAAAACAGTTTTCTTGCACACAACTGTGTGCAAGATAAATTGCCCACTTCAGATTTTCAAAGTGGGGTAAGATGTGACTTTCTATGCATACATAAACTGAGATGTAGTGAGGGGCATGGTGATGCTGTTGGTTTTCTGGCTTCCAGACACAGATGCTTTGCACTTTCAGATTATTAAAGACTAGTTGGTATACCCATTGTTGCCCATGTCCTGATCGAGTTGTGTCTCATGTGTCCTGGAGGATGTTGCTTTTGTCCTCATGTCAGCAAGTCTTGCTTCAGTTCGCTCTGGCATCTCATTTGCCCTGGAGAAAGTTTCTCTTTTCCTCATGTCAGCAAGTCTTGCTTCAGTTCGCTCTGGCATCTCATTTGCCCTGGAGAAAGTTTCTCTTTTCCTCTTGTTGGTGAGTCGTGCTGCTGTTTGTTGATGTGTTTCAGAAGCTCTTGATATTGATTTTTTCTTTGCATCAGATGGAGATTTTCCAAGTGATGTTTGTTTTTTGTGGCATGTTTCAGTCACTCAATGGCTTCAGCACATTTGAGAAAATGTCCAAGAAAGATTGATTGATTGTGCTCTCTTCTTGTGAATGAACTTAAGTAAACTGTAACCCTGCCATTTCCCATATTTGGAGTGGCGTGAAAAAATAAATGTATTTTTTTTTATTCCCTTTAAAAATGCTTTAATAAATGCCTTCGAACTGCAAGCAGTAGTAATACAATTCAAAGGAATTACCAACATATCAAACATTATGCTCAGACACTTTTCCAAATGTTGCATCCTTCTAGTACCTACTGTAGTGAATCAGGGTGAGCATCAGTAAATGAGGGTGTCTATGCAGTGAATTTCTTGCATCCAAATCTGTTTGGATGCAACAAATTCACTGCGTAGACTACAATCTTGCCCCAGAGAAATGAGGAATCCATGCAAAATTTGGTAGCAGTGGGTTCAACAGTGTTGATTTGTATAGCCGGACAAACATACACACACACATCCAAAAAATGTTTGCATATCAGATTCTTGCATCCAAACATATACTATGATCTTGTCCCAGACAAAAGAGGAATCCATGCAAAATTTGGTAGACGTGGGTTCAACGGTGTGGATTTGTATAGCAGGACAAATATACACAATTGAACGCATACATACATTCAGCTTTGTTTATGAAGATTGTGGTTTAAAGACTCTGTACACAGGTGGACAAGTAGTTTTCTCTGTGCATTCCATCCCTGTTATTTTGCCGTTGTCCTCTACATTTTCAGTATCACGGGTTTCCAGAATCATGTGTTTCAATAACCTGTACTCCCTATGGGGTCATAATGATTATCCAGCACTTCATCAGCATAAAACACACTGATTTTGACTGGTGAAGACCTATAGCTTCCCGTATAATGCTGGTATACACTTTATAGAGTTTATTCTGTTTTCCTAGATCATCATGCTCCTCTACACTGTGTGTTGTGTCTCCAGGCTAGTCATGCTTCCCTGAACAGTATGTTGCTGGCCCTGATTATCATGCTCTTCTACACTATGTGATATGTCTTCTGCCTCATCATGCTCTGCTGCACTGTGTGGTTGTCTCATGCTCTGCTGCACCGTGTGTTTGTCCTAGCTCATCAGTATAGGAACTTTGAAAATTTCTTGATTCTGCAGAGTAATAATGCGCTTTACCTTCTCTTCCTCCTCCGAAATCAAATCCTGAACATATACTACTACCTCTTGTGCAGCCGGAGCTGCTGAATGTGAAATTGTTTACTGCAATTTTCCATGCACAATTGTGATCTCCCATGTACAAACAGATGCCCCAGTGTCTCATGTAAAAAAACCTGGCTACATGGAAGCAAAAGGTATGTGGTCAGCAAACTAAAAGAAAATAATCTCAGTTATAACTATTGAATGCAATCTCTTGATACAAATATTTCTGAAATCCCAGCAGCAAGTTTATGGACTCCTCAAAAACAAACGTTTGCATACCAAGTTATAGTCAATCGGTCTGATGTCCTCTTCCCTCCTAAGAATTCTAAGACTTTTGTACACAAGCAACACATATGGGGACTGGTCAGAAAAAGACAACACTCTCAGTTACAGCCACTGAATGTAGTTTCTTGCCCACAAAGATTTCAAAGGCTTTGCATTGGCAAAGCCATTTCTAAGAGTTCTCATTGACAGAATTAGCAATTTGAGTTTTCATTGGTGAAAATAATTCTAGGACTTTTTTGCACAAGCAGCTTGTATGCGGACTGATGACACAAGGATTCGACACTTAATTACAGACATTAATGCAATATTCTACCTGCCACTGCCACCTCACAATTCTGTCTTCTTATTCTCCATGATCTGTGAAGAATTGCCATGAGTGTTCATGTCCTGCAAGATGGTCAGTGAATTTCTACTTCTCCAAATTGTGCACTCAGTTACAGTCACTGAATAATGCAATCACCACCTGCCAGTAAGAGTTCTTAGAATTTTATGTGCAAGCAGCCGTAAGTGGATCAGCCACAATAATACAATGCTCTCAGTTATAGCCACTAAATACACTCTTTTGCCAACAAAAATATCTAAGGATTTTCATTGGCAAAACGATTCCTAGGAATTTTGTAATCAAGTGGCAAGAATGTGGACTGGTCATAAAAAGACAAAATGCTAAGTTACAGACAATGTATAGATACCTTCCTTCCTCCAAAGAATTACAGGACTTTCTTGTGAAAGCAACAAATACTATGCCTGGCCACAAAATGACAGCACTTTCAGTTACAGCCACTGACTTGGTTCTGTTGCTGTCAAGAGTTTTCAGAATTTTGACTGACAAAAAGAAACCTAAGACTTTTCCATGCAAACACGCCCCGACACATAAAATTGGTTCTAATGAGTCTTTTGTCAGGTTTCACGAGCATTTGGGATGGGAATAAATCCAAAGGAACTAATTCTCACCTTTTCCGAATGAGTCTCTTATTGAATACCCATGCCACCTTATTATGTAAGCCTTTGCTCAGGCAGGCATGTTAAAAGCCTCTTGAAGCATTGCCCTAGTTGACAATTTCCTTTTACCATCTCAAGTTCTCATTCCTGATAGTTGAGTGTCCCCTCCAAGGAGGCCACTGATTGGTTAGTATTGCAAAGGTATCTTATGCACTCTAATACGTGCTCAAGTCTTTAGTTGTAGGTTCCACAGAATCTGCCAGAGGTGGGAGTAAATGACTAGGTCCCAAGCAAGGTATCACTGCACAGTGGTCTTAATTTCCACAGAATTCCGAGTAGTTCGCAAACCAGCCCAGCTTCCTATTAAACACTCTAGTGCATGCTTACTCTGTTTTTCAATACAATATATGGTCATAGAAGACACATTCACTCTAAAATCTAAGACCTTTAAACTTTCTTTTCATACAAGTTGTGATAGTATTGCTAATCATGTCCCCATTTAGGGATCCCCTTTGCCTTGACAGGGTTTTAACCATCTCTTAGCTACTTTGAGATATGGCTATCTGTCTTCCATTTCCCATCTCCGTCAGCAGACTTTAAGTTGTGAACAGAACAAAATTATCACAAGGTTAACTAGACATATCTTTAAGACATTTTGTTTCATCTCTGTGAGTCCAGTAGGTTTGGGAGCACAGGTAAAGTGTTTTTAGTCTTCATTGTGCCTCTCTTCTTTAGCAGTACATGGACTCCATCAGAGTGGGTTCAACTCCCATGCATCAAAATTTGGCATGTACTTCCCTGTGAATGCTTGTGTCCTTGAGGAATCATCATGTCAAGCTATCATCTACCATTTCCCCAACAATATCCAATTACTTTTGTATGATATATGTGTCATGATTTGTATTTGCGAGTAGTCCTACTCCTTTTGGAATTACGGGCTGTGGGGTGTAATCAAAGGCCTCAAACCAACAGAACTGAAGGGCCCACTGAAAGAAATGACGTGCCAGCATTTATAACAAAATCTGCACACTGGAAATGGGCATATTAAGGCAGACTGTGGGATTTCTGAAGTGACATGTGAGAAAGGCCCACCTGTTGTTACAAAATGAAAGGCAGCATTTTAATTCACAGTGGCAGAAGAAATGCAAAGAACACTTTCTTGTGGAAAGCAGGATTTTCAAACACTGACACCAAAATGGCTTTGCATGGGTGTTTACAGTTTAAAGCAAGACATGAGGAAAATGTACTCCTGCTAACATAAAGATGTCAGGGAAAATA
This sequence comes from Ambystoma mexicanum, assembly GCF_040938575.1. Taxonomy (NCBI): domain Eukaryota; kingdom Metazoa; phylum Chordata; class Amphibia; order Caudata; family Ambystomatidae; genus Ambystoma; species Ambystoma mexicanum. Next base: position 229,570,518 of record NC_090933.1, read on the forward strand.
CATGGTGTGTTTTGACGAAAAGTAATGTATGTTATGCTTCACATGCACAATACCAGCAGGCATTTAAAAAGAAAAGGTGTTGTTTCCATGAATAGTTCCTGTAGGCCCGTGGCAGAGCATTTTGCTTTTTGTGGGGCAAATGTCACAAATGACTCCCCCACTAAAAGCCTAGCTTGCATCACAGCTGTTTACAATTGCAATTAAGTGTGGTCACTAAGGGTGTTGAAATCAAGCTTCCCCCAGACTGGAAGTCTCTGAAAGTTTATTTCTGTGCAAGGCAGATGAACTAGCGGCTGCATGAAAGGAATATAGGGTGAGGTCCAAAAACAGGGGCTGCAATTGAGGCTGAATGTTTAAAAAAATACAATACAGGAAAATAGAAGCTTTCCAGATTGAAATGATTGTCCCCTTCAGATAAGAGGACAGGATGACAGATGTCTACAGTGTGAGATCTCTGTGTTTGCCGCTGCATCCCAGGTATTTTCTGTAGCATACAATTCAAACAAAGAAATTCATTTTAAAAAAATGGACTGGAGACCAGAGAGCTACAATTTGCATAACATGAAGAGTTGCTGTTGTCAGAGGATTTGCTATTGATTTAAAAAGACTATTATCATTTAGCTATTTTTCTCAGCAACCATAAGTCATACTGCCTTTATTTTCATGTCTTTTTCATAGATAATTTCCAGATAAAATCCATCCACCTGTGACATACGGAAAATGAATGACCAGCTAAAATGTGTTCCTGGCTGCTCTCAACAAGTTCCGAATTTGAGAGTTGTCGAACTGGTGGAGGATAAAATTAGGAATGTTGGGAGTAAATTACTTGTTCCTAATGATTATGTTTTCTGTAAAAATGGTGGAAAGTTGCTAAATGCCCGTGCAAAATGGTGCGGGCCCAGCTGTCTTTTATTTCATTCCCCATGATTAGCTGAATCAAAAAAGATGTATATTATGGCAGTTACTAGTAAATCACAATGTTTTTGACACATAACTAGATTGTTGTCAAAAGTTGACATGAAAACAAAAGGGGATTGCAAATGGGAACTGCCATATGTCTGTTCCAGATTCCTTAACCAATCCTTAGAGAGAGGTTGGATTTGGGATCAGAGAGAAATCCTGGTTGTGGAAAACCTGGCTTCCAGTGCACTGCCCAAAATTAAAATCTTGATGGTGCCATCACTGATATATAAAGTGGATGCACTATGAGAGAGGGGAGAGAGCTGCTGCAAATTACCATCCGACAGCCATAAGGAAACACCAAAGGAAAATCAAAATTACATCTGTGTGGAGCTGTCTATTGCTGGGGAGGCCTAAAATGCTGACTGGACCATATTGCTAAGAGACGGGGACCATCTTTGACAGTGGAGTGGCCAGGTCCAGGCCCTTTCCTACCAGAAGGTCCTGAAATGCAGCAGGCTTTCCTGAACATTAAACAGAGGTTTCCAATGTAAGTACAACTGACCCCATTGAAACCAAATGATGGGAGAATCTACAGGCCTTAAATTCTTTCCCTTTTATAGTGGGCGGGGTGGGAAAAACTGTGTAGATCCTTAGCCTACTTAACTAAAAATATGAATTTAATTAATTCCCTTTGGCAGACCACCACAGGGTGATTTTTGTTAAAATCCTAAATTAACAAAGCTCATTTCCAGTGTGCACTGAAAACTATAGACTCTAATCTAATGTGGAAATCCTATGGGTCCAGCTTCCCCAACACAGGAATTTAAGTGGAGGGGGATTGAAAATCTAAAATTTTTAAATCATCCCAATTTTTAATGTCCAACGTCCCCTAAAACGGGCCTTGAAGTGGAGGGGGGCTGACAATCCAACATAATTAAATCATTCAAAAATGTACTGTCCAACTTCCCCAACACAGACCTTTAAGTGAGGGTGTCTGAAAACAAACCACTAAAACACCCTGTGTTTATTTTAAAGCAAAAGTGCGGCTGAAATCATAATTGCTAAATGCATGTGTACCAATCTATAAACCAAACTGCTAACCTTTTAAGCACGGAGGAAAATCAAAATTGCACAGCAGTACATATGTACATTTATTTTCTTCATTGGCCAGTGTTGATTATTTCTGGAAGTGTAATTGGGATAAAGTAAAGTATTGTGTTTTGTGTTTTTCGCAACCAACCTGTGGGATTTATTTGTGTAACCAGAAGTTTAATTGTGTCCCACGAAGAAGGTAGGGTGTGTCGTTTTAGTGTGATCACCTTTATTTATCAAACAAATAAATACAAATATGTTTCCTAGAACCTGGCCTGGTTCTTGGCTCGCTGTTGTGACAGGGGTGAGGGGGATTTCTATGACTCTATCTGAGTCTTCAGTAATGCCAGCTCTTCAAAACTTAAGCCGGTATTGCAGGGCTCCCTGATTGGGGATGGGAAGGCTCTCCCTAGGTTAAGGGTGGTATCAATATAATGCGACAAATTAGGGACTCGTCTGGGATCTGGTTGATTATTCTTGACTCATGACAAGTGTATTGGTGACAGGACATTCATCTTGGTGTAACTGCATTGAGGTAGATATGAGGTCGATGTGCATTGTTAAAAGGCCACTGTAATGCTTGACCCCTGAGTTCCTAGGAGGTGTATAGGTGTAGACAAATAAGACTTTGTAGAGTGCTAAGGCAAATAGGAGATTGAGTAAGAATTGATTTTTGATGTGGCTTTGTGCGTAGAAATCAAGCAGAAACAGGGTGATGTTTGCCCCTGAGCAAGGAAGGTTTTACAAACGATGCAAAAAGCAATTTTAAGATGACTACCATAGAAGTGTGTGATGCCATGAAGCACCTCCTGGCTAAGCTATTCATTTGAAGAGAATGGGGTGAGGGCAGAGTTAGGAGCTGGCAAACTAGAATGGTGCAACAGGTCATGTCAGTGAGCAATGACATTTGGTGTGAAGGTGGGATATTGTACAACTCACTATAGGCATTGGATATAACCAAAATGCTCATGAAAAATGTTATCAAATGGCTCAGCTGAAAGTGTATTTATGCTTCCTCTTGCAGTTAGTGGTGACTAATGTGATGAAGCAGACTGGGGCCTGGAAACAGGCTCAGAAAGAACTGAAAAAGCTTGGAGATAAAGTGCAGCAGAGAGACAGTTTTGAGTTACAACAAGAAAAGCCTATTGACCAACTACAGGATGAGCTGAAAACACAACAGCAAGCCAGTGCAGAAAGAGAGAAAACGAATTTGCTGCACTGCATAATAATATGATATGATATGATATGATATGATATGATATGATATGGCATTTATAACGCGCCTATACACAAGTGTTTCAAGGTGCGATAAGACAAGGCAGGGGAACAAAAGGAAGACAAAGTCAACAATCTTACTAGGCCAGGTGACATTCACATCACGCGAGGGCAGTGAAGGGGGGAGAGTAAGAGCGGGGCAAAAGGGGTGGGGGCAGTGCAATACATAGGATAAACAGTAAAGAATAAATAAAACAATGGTAAAAGTGCGGCCAGCTAGTGGCAAGTGCAGGGGTAAGTGCAGACATCAAGTGTCGAGACCTGGTGGGGACTGTAAAGGTACAGAAACAGCCGCAAATGCAGGGGTTGCCTGGGAAACAGTGCATGTGTGCAGCTGGTAGCCGAGGGGACATGGGCCAGAGATCAGAGGGTAGCCTGGTGACCTAGTTCAGTTTGAGGGACGAGTTCAGCAGGGGAGAGAAGGATAGAAAGCAGAAGCAAAGAGGACCGTCTTGAGGTGCTACCGGAACCGGAGATGGTTCTCCTCAAGTTTCAGGTAGGCAGGGAACCTATTCCAGAGGGAGGCCATAGACAAATAAAGAGATATACCAACAACTTGTTGCTTAGAGAGTGGACTGACCCTGAGGGAGTTGGAGGCGGATGAGCAAAGAACTTGTGAAGGAAGATATTTAGGAAGAGAGAGTTGAAGGTATTGAGGCCCCAGAAGGTCCTGTGGACAATTCAGAGGGTTTTGAACTTAATCATTGCAGCCACTGGGAGTCAGTGCAGAGATTTCAGTCCTGGAGGGATACAATCCCTGGGCTTGAGGCCAAGGACGAGTCTCGCAGTCCTGTTCTGGATGAGTTGAAGAGGGCGGAGAGTAGAAGCGGGCATATTTAGAAAGAGGCTGTCACAATAGTCCAGCCTAGAGAGAACCAGAGCTCTGGAGACAGTGAGCTTCAGGAAAGGAGGGAGCAGGTGCGCCGATGAGGAGAATCTCACCCTTACTGGCATTAAGGCAGAGATTGTTGGCGGCACACCATTCCTGGATAGCGGACAGACTGTCAGAGATGAGTGAAGGAGAGAGGTGGTGGAAGGGAGTCTGAAAATGAGCTGACTGTCGTTCGCATATCACTGAAAGTTGGAGCAGAGAGTGGCAATGCAGTAGACAAGAAGTACCAGGTATTGGTTGAACAGCCAGGGACAGAGGTTAGACCCCTGGGGAACACCACATGTAGAGATAGACATAGAGGAGAGGAAGAACCCAATTGGACTTGAGAGGGTCGATCGGAGAAGAAAGAGGTCAGCCTAGACAGGGCCTGTTCGGTTATACCCAGGTTATCATAGAGTCGGCTGAACAGGATGGCATGGTTAACCGTGTCAAAGGCAGAAGAGAGATCAAGTAAAATGAGGATACAAGGGGTATTGGAGTCCAGGTTGGAGAGCAGGTCTTCATGGATATTAAGGAGAGCAGTTTTCGTGCTTCTGGCAGCTCTGAAGCTAGACTGATGGTCATGGAGACAATAAACCAATTCAGTGTGACGATTAAGGTGGGAGATGGCCAGCTTCTCCAGGGGTTTGTCCAGGAATGGAGTGATGGAGATTGGGTGGTAGTTAGCAGGGCAAAAATGGTCGACAGAGGGTTTCTTAAGAAGATGGTGCACAAGGGAGTGCTTTGGGGGGAAGAAAAGACTCCACTGGTGAAGGGGTGGTTGCAGAAGTCTGCCAGAGCAGGATCCAGGGTGTCAATGTGGTCCTTGATGGTTTTAGAGGAACAATGGAGAACCTGTTTTGATGAGACATTTATAGATCAGACTTGTCTAGAAACCTTGTCTGGGGAGAACAAGGTAAAGGCAGAGAAGGAGGGAGGAATGGTGGCCACAGTAGTACCGCAGGAGGAGGAGAGGAAGAGAGAAAGTATATGAGTTCTTGAGTTTTAGAGATGAAATGAGAATCCAGTGCCATGCAGAGGGCCTGGGAGGGGACATGAGAGGTAGAGACTGCAGCAGGATTCGCCAGCTCCTTGCATATTATAAAGAGTTTGGCCGAGTTGTTGAATGCCACAGAAACGTGGGCTTGGATGAGGGCTCTCTTCTTGGAATAGATAGAGAGCCGGTATTGTCTTTGAAACAAGCGGCAGGCCATTTTGTCAGAGGATGGACAGGAAGCACGACATTTCCTCTCAGCCACCCTGCACTTGAGTTTAAGGGTGACAAGGTCTGATTCATACCAGGAGTTGCACTTAGCTTTGGGATTCACGCGGATTCTCACGACAGAGGCAAGAACATCAAGAGTATCAGATATAGCAGATTGGAGCACAGAAAGGATGTCAGGGTGTGAGTCAGCCGAAGGAGGTGGGGGTGAGAAAGTGGCAGCGAAAGCCTCAACTGAGACACGCTTCATGGGTCAGATAACCGAGAAGGTAGGTGGCAGTAGTGGAGTTGGCTTGGGCTGGGGGTTGGAGAGAGTGAGCCGGGATGAAAGGAGAAAGTGATCACTCCACAAGAGAGGAGTGGTGAGAGGGATAGAAAGGGGAAATTCCGTAGAGATTAGAACATCTAGAGTGTGCCCTGCAGAGTGAGTCGGGCCAGAGGGGAGGATAGTGAGTGAGAGCATCGCAGAGGTCACGAAAGAGTCCAGGTGGATGTTAAAGTCTTCAAGAAGGAGGAGTTGAGTGGTTGAGACCAGGAGGGAAGAGGAGAGGTCTGCCCACTCAGAGAGGAAAGAGGATGTCTGACCAGGTGGCCAATAGATGGTAGTCACAGTAAGGGAATAACTTGGAGAGAAAGAGAGCCTGCAGACGAGGCATTCGAAAGAGGAGTGACAGAGGCAGGAATCCACTCAGGGAAGATCAGGGCTACACCTCTCCAGTGCGATTGGACCTGGGCGCAGAGAGGATCTTGTAGCCGTCAGGGGGGAGATTGTCAAAGCTCATGTCAGAGCTGGCCGTGAACCATGTCTCAGTGATACCAAGGACATTAAAGTCAAGTTCTTCAATGAGGCAGCACAAGTCAGACGAATGTTTGACAGCTGAGCAAGAGTTGAAAGTAGCAATATGGAGAAGGTTGCTGTCGTTGAAGTCTTCTGGGGAGGGGTACAAATCAGAGCTACACCCGGTGGAGGTGTAGAAGAAGCCCGGGAGGGGAAGAAGAGGAAGGAGGAGAGGGCAAGGCAGCCAACGAGGAGATAGCAGGGGGAGGCAAGGAAGCCTTTTACCGAAGAGAGGTGACAGCAGGAGAGGAAAGGAAATTGATGAGGCACAGGAAGCATCTATCAAAGAGGAGAAGGTTGGCCTGAGGGCCTGGAACCAAGACGGTACCATGCAGGTATACATTAATGATTACCTTAGAGGAGTGGAAGGAGGACAGGAGGGCCTCCAACCTGGTGTCACCATTAATGGGAGAAGAAAAAAAAGGAGAAAGCACAGAGACCATATGGAGAGTCCATAGATCTGGAAAGGGAACGACAAAGAGGATGTCGGAGACGGTTTGCCTGGAGGAGGAACTGGTATAGGTATCAGCGATAGGGAGGCCTAGGTTGGAGACCAGGATGTCTGTTTTAAACTTCTTCCTACCATATTTAGTGAGGAGAGCAGGATAGTCGATACAGAAGCAGTTAGAAAAGATAGGCGAGACAGAGAGCACCATAGAGTAGGTAGGGAGAAGAGAGAAGAAGAATGGGGTGAGAATACTAGGGAAGGACACAGGGATGGGTGCATGCTGGCAATACAAAGAGAAACAAGACAATAGTAGACAATTGAACAAGACGACAGGAGATCAGACAATAGTAGAACAGTTTGCAAGAAGAATGCTTTGCTTAGAAAGCAAAACCAAAGAACAGCACTACTTTCACAATGTGGCTTAAACGCTGGAGAAAACACACATAAGTCTGAGAGTTCTGTATATTGGGAACAATGCCTAGGTTTCAATGCTATTTAAATACTTCACAATGCATTTTAATACTGGTGAAAAATACACCTAAGTCTGGGAGTCCTATATAGAGGGAAAAAAGGCCTAGGTTTCATTGCAATATAAATACTTTCACAATGCATTTTAATCCCGGAGAAAACACACCTAAATCTGAGAGTCCTGTAGAGAGGGAAAAAAGACCTGGGTTTCAATGCAATTTAAATACTTTTACAAATGTCAGAGCGCTCTTCAAGCTAAAAATCACAGTATTAATCTACTGTAGGTAGGGTTGCTATGTGTCAGGGTATTCAGGGTAGAGTGAAGGCTCTATTCTTTACCCAGGCCACTCCTACTTTACTAGTCGCTGCTAGTTGACGGTTGGCTGCTGGCTTCCCCTGCTGACACCTGCAGACACTAGCTGGAGCTGCCTATGTAGGAACTGCCCACTGCCTAGGCGCCCTTAGCAGTGGTGGCTGCACAGGCAGAGGGCTGCTCTGGGGGGGGAAAAGTTTTGACTATGGGAAACCGAATCAGGGGAGGGGAGCGGGCCGCGAGGTGGGACGTGTTCTCAAGAGAGAAGTGGATGTCGCGGGAGGGACCGGGGGGCAAGAGGGTACACAAGGGGGCAAGGGGATCAATTTAGTTACCAATTTAAGTAAGTAAATGCCCATGAGGGTCTTTAGGGCAAAGTCAGCTCACCTGCTTTGTGCTTTCAAAATGAGGCAGGAACTGAGCACCGCAGGTCGTTAGAGCTAGCGGCAACAGTTACAGTACCCAATCAGGGAAGGTGGGTGGGCTGGGAGGTGGGAGGTGGCCGCAAGCCAGACGTGGATGTTGCGGGAGGGAGCGGAGGGCGAGAGGGGCCAAGGGGATCAATGCATGCACTGAGGCTGCAGAAACTGTAAGTCGCCTGCATTACCAATTGAATGACCAGACTGGTCATAACAGAGGGTTCTTAGATGACATTATTGTTGTTATCTATAGCCCCAGGCCGCGCCAGTCACTCAAGCACGCACCTTAACAAGAAAGGAGTCAGACACGTCTTGCTAGTCTCGGGTCCCGGCAGCAACTGTCGTGCATGGGCTCCCGTTTATTCACTGCGCATGCTTGAACCATAGTGAGGCTCAGGCATGTGCATACTAAAATGTATCGCTCCGTAACATTCCTCCTTTTCTTTAAAGAACATAAATTAACAAACAACATGTTATACCCTGGCCCAACAGGGGCTGACAAAGCAGGGCTTTCCCCACTCACAGAACAATGGACCCAACATGAGTCATTAACCCAACCACTGCTGCTCAAGGATCCGTGTCCATGATGAAGTCTTGAAATCGTGCCGAACACCTTCGCCCTTCCCTGCTCGGGTATCTCTGGCTCCCAATCTGGGCTGGAAGTGAAGCATCTGTGTTGGGTGGTTCCCCACCTCTGTCACTGTCACCAGTTTCCGCACTGGCTTCTGAGTCCCTTAGTCCACCGTCCATAGAGCCTCCTCATCCTTGCAGTTCTCAATTTTCTTAAAGAATTACATGTTCCTTTTCACAGTTCCTCTTTCATCTGCCGCAGTCACTGTGGACCCATTTACGTGGGTCACCCCCAAAGCCTTTGGTTCATATGTGAGCAAAAATGTTCCTTCTGCGCGCCGGTTGCGCACCAGCATAGTGTCTCCCACCGAGATAGTAGGATGGTGCAGGTGCCTCTGTGTACTTTCCTGCTTTGCGTATCTGCCTATTCTCCTGAACACTTTCATTGTTTATACACCCTGGCTCTTTACCCTCAACCTCCTGGATGAGGCCTCTGAGGCATCGCTGAAAAAGTGCTTCTGCCGGTGCCACTCCCATGGACTGATGTGGGGTCACTCGGTATTCCCGGAGAAACTGAAATAGATTTCTTTGAAGCTCTCCCCCTCCATTCAGCGAAATCCTGAAAACCTTATTCAAGGTTCACATAATTCTTTCAACCTCGCCGTTTGCCCTTGGCCAGAGAGGAGTTACCTTGCAATGTTTTATCCCGCACTTATTCATGTAGTTGGCAAACTGCTGTCCTTGAAACAGGGGTCTATTATCCGAACAGAGCTCGACTGGGAATCCATGGGTGGCAAATATTCTCTACAAGGCCTGAATCGTGTGGTCGCTGGCCATAGATTCCACAAGTTCAATTTCAGGGTACCGGGACCACTGGTCAATCACAGCCATGAAATACATACCCCTCCCAGTGGAACCAAAATCTGCATGTACGGTGCCCCAGGTTTGTTCACCCCTCTCCATAGATTGTATGGGGGGTTCCCTTGACATGGCATACATTAACGAATGTATTCGTCAACCCAGCGGTCCATGTCCATGAACCATACCTTGGCTCGAAGACGAGCCTTTGTTTTTGCTGTGCCTTGGTGGCCTGTGTGAGCCAATTCAAGCACCTTTCCCACTAGTGCTCGTGGTACCACAATTTGGTGTCCCCTCAACATCAACCCTTTTTCCGATATAGACAAATCATGTTGGGCTCGCCAGAGCGCCTGCAAGTCCTGCTGGACTCCCTTTTCCCTCCGGTGTTGTTGTCTAATATTCTTTTGCATTCTCTGCTGTCAATGGCACTCATGACCAGTTGAAACACCTCCTCTGCTTGAGATGCATCCATCACTTCTAGGATGGTCAGCGCCATGGGCATGGCCGCCTCCACTACTTGATGGACAACCTCTGCACAGTCATCTTCTTCTGTTTTCACGTGAGTGCTGCCTGATCCCAGGTGCCGGGATAAATAGTCTTCCAGGTTGGTTGTTCCCGGTCCGTAATGGAGCTTCACGCCATACTCTACCAGGGAGAGCATCCATCTCTCAATCCGAGGCGGCCGTTTGGACGAATCGCCCACCATGATAGGTAGTAATGGTGTGTGGTCCATAATTACTGACACAGGTTTGCCAAAAATATATAGATGAAAGTGCATGCACCCCCATAAAATAGCAACTGCCTCTCTCTCGATTTGAGAGTATCATTTTTCAGTGTCCGTAGGGGCCTTGCTGGCGTACGCTATGGGATGCATTTGGCACTGTGTATCGGGCTGCAATAACACCACTCCTAGCCCCACGGGACTTGCATCCATGACTAGTTCTGACTCAGTTTTAGGGTCAGAGTACGCCATTGTCTCATCTCCCATCAATGCTGCCTTAATAGTGTCAAACGCCATTTGTTCCCTGGCAGACCATTCCCACACAGCATCACTCCTCGTGAGGGCCCTTAAAGGTTCTGATAGCAACTCTAGATCATGTATGAAGCGAACACAATAATTAACCATTCCCAGAAAACTTCTAACATCTGAAGCAGATTCTGGGGGTGTCGCTTCCTTGATGTCACATACCTTTTCGGGGTCCGGGGAGATGTCCCCTGCATGGAACACAAACTCAAAAAACTCAATTCTGTCCCTGAAAAGCTCACATTTTCCTTTGTGCAGTGTGAGGCCCAGTTCTCGTATCCTGTTCAATATTTTTTCAAGTCTCTTCATCTGTTCTGCTACGAAAGAAGCAAACACTAAAATTTCATCACTGAGGTTTATCACCCCTTTTAGTCCAGCCAACGCCCCTCGTATTGCATTCTGAAAAATTTCAGCTGCCGATGATATGCTGAAACTGAGTCTTTTGAATTGATATAGCCCTTCATTCATTGTGAATGTTGTCATATAGTGAGACTCCGGATGCAGCTCCAGCTGATGGTACCCAGAGCAGAGGTCTAGTTTAGAGAATACCTTGGCACCTTGGAGTTCACCTACAATGTCATCCAGTGTGGGTGTAATATGTCGCTCCCGACGGATTGCCATGTTGGGCAGCCTTATGTCGATGCAGATGCGCACTGCACTGGGTTGTTTAGGCTTGGCCGCCACAACAATTGGGGACACCCAGGGAATGGGACCATCGATCCTCTCAATTATGTCCAGATCTATCTGTGCCTGAAGCTCCTGCTGAACCTGCGCCCTCAGGTGAAAAGGAATCCTCCGATGTTTTAATGCTTTGGGCCCCACCGACTCATCAATGTGGAGGCGTATGGGGTCAACCTTGAGTTTGCCGACCCGTTGGAATATGTCTGCATACCTCTCTGTGATGGCTTGTATGTCTGCCAAATACACAGACATCACAAAATGTACAATGTTGAGGGCCTCTGACGCTGCGCATCTCATTAGCGAATGTGGACTCACTTCCGTCACAAAGAATCTAGCCTTAATAGAGTGCTGTCCATGAGTAACAGGAGCAATGAACGCCCCTCTCAACGGCAAAGGAGTATCACCCCCGAACGTATGCATTTTTGCTTTGGTATCCTCAATTGGAGGCGGACCCAGCAGTGCATCATAGTGTCCTGCAGCCAGGACACATACATAAGCTCCAGTGTCTATGAGAACAGGTGTTGGTCTTTCCCCAATGCAGACTACACATGAGGGTTGACGCCTTTTCTTTGACCCAGATGCAATGTTGGAGATGAAGAACAATTCCTCTTCTTCCTCCTCCTCTTCTGCGATGTCAAGTTCCTGCATATTCTGCTCTAAAGTGGCAACACTTTTCAGCCTTCTCGGGCAACCACTGCTGATTCTTGCTGGACCTCTTGATGTGATCACTGGCACAGCTGCTCTGCAAACTCTTGCATAGTGCCCCACCACTCCACAGCGACCACACACTCTCGCCTTTGCCGGGCACTCACCAACATTTGGTAGGTCATACCCACAATACTGACAGGGTTATGCTTGTTCCAGTTTTTGAAAACCCTCCTGTCGTCTCGTAGGCCACCAAGTTTTTTGCGCTGTGTTCATTGCATAGCGTCCTACCCCAAAAGCTTCCTCACTCTTCCCGGGTGAACTGCAGTGTCCATATGGGCACCTCTGCTCTCCACCAACTCATAGGCTCTCCCCATGTCCACAATTTGTGCCAGTGTCAGGCCCGGTCCTGCCGTCTCAACTTTCCTGAACTGCATCCTTGAAGGGTTGGTTCCTTACCATGCCCTCTTCTTTCTCCAACCTGCATGTGCTGGCCAATTGTCTCAGTCTCACACAGAATTGATCCAATGTCTCTTCCCAGACTGTCTTTCAGCACACATGAAAAACATGTGGAAGTACTGGTTCACCAGGTGTAGAAAATGTTCTTTTAGGGCATTCTTGACTTCCTTATAAGTGTTTGCCTGTGAGTTGAGCAATTCAAATATCTGATACACCTCCAAGCTTGCCGAATACAGCAGGTTTGCCACTTTGGCATCATCATCAGTCTCTCCTGTTGCTCTGAAGAACATTTCAAGCTTCATTACCCATAACAGCCATTTGGGTCCCAGTTTGGGTGGGGGTCATGACATGTCGAATTCAGGCATAGCTGCCAATTTACCTTGCTGTCTGCGTGATAGTTGTGCTGGAACCACAGCATCTTCCCCCATGGTCTCAGACCGCACAAGCACCTCACCACAGATATGAGGCCACAAGTCTGCTGTCTGCTTGGTAAATCCAGTGCACCAGGGCCGGACTGTGGAAGTCTTGGTGCTTTAGACAGCACATGAGGCACCATAGACCACTTTCCTCCTTATTAGTAGGCTGCAGAATCAAATGCCCATCAAACTGCACCTTCTTGAAATGTTGCCACAGCCATTTATATGAAAACAGCTGTGGAATGTCCAAAAATGATTCACAAATATAACACGACCAGTGCACAAACACCCATGAGGGCCGCAACCGTCGTGAATTTGCTGAAAATAGCGGCCGCAAGTGCCGCGTACGGTTCGATACCTGGCAAGCATTATCACTGGAATTTGTGACATTCCAGAGTGAAGTCCAAAATTCCACCACAAACCCACACAGGCTTCTCCTCGTCGCCAATGTTGTTATCTATTGCCCAGGCGCTTCATTCACTCAAGCATGCACCTTAACAAGAAAGGAATCAGACACGTCTTGCTAGTCTTGGGTCCCAGCGGCAACTGTCGCACACGGGCTCCCATTTATTCACTGCGCATGCATGACCCATAGTGAGGCTCACGCATGCATGTACTAAAACTTATCGCTCTGTAACAATTATGACCCTCAAACCACAAATCAGAGGAATTGGAAAGACAAAATAGTCAGTCCATCATTAAAGATATGGACTCAAAAAAGTAGTTTGATGAATTGCGGCAGAATGTAAATATTCTGAAACAGAATTTACAACTGGTCAAAGACCAAGATGCATTTAGGTTGAAAGTGAATGCAGCGAAGGAACAGCCAGGTCAACAGGAACTGACCAAAATTAGAGAAGAAAGAAATGAGCTAGTAAAGCGTGTGGTACAAGTAGAAGCTGAACTATTAGAGGCAGCAAATTGTAGGGATGAGCATGCAAAAGAGATTATTCCCCTGAAGGAAAATTGCCTTGAATAAAACATACAATGCTCACAGAGGGTGAATGAATCACTTCAGTATGAGGTGCAGCAAACACATGATCAGTTGGTAGCCCACAACAGGTTGCTTGACACTAATCAGGCCTTAGTGTCAGAATTCAAAAGCCAGCTCTCTGACTACCAAAAGGAAATAAGGAAAGAGAGATACAGGTGTGAGAGTCTCACCAAGGAGATTACAAATTATAAACAGGCCCTTAGGCACCCTGACCAATCAGGATATGGGACAAGGCACAATGATGAAGGTGAGAAGCCCCTCCCAGCAGGGGCCTCATTCCAGTCATTTACAACCTCTCATGTACAAATGGTAACTGACTTCATGCATGACATCTATCAAGAACTGGATGACATGAGTCAGTTAGACTTACCCAGGCCTCCTAGCCCAACTGATCCAGAATGCCAGACCCTGTCTAATATTGATGAGTATTCATCTCTACCATACGGAAGGGAAGGTGGCCGTACCAGTGTGTCCTGGGATGCCAAAAGGAATCTTGTGAGTAATTGTGACCCAGAAAACTTGTATGAAGACAAGATCAGGGAGTTGGACTTGCAGAAGATGAGGATACAAAGGGACCATCTGGCCTACTTTGCTAGAAGAGAAAAGACAGAATTTTCATCCTGGAAGAGCATTTTAAAAACCTCTATCCATTCAGGGGGATTATCCCAGACTAGCTGAATGGAGGGAAGAAAGACTGAGCGTAATCTTGGGCCTAAAAGTAACTACCAGTAAAGTGGCACTGAGAACTCACTGCAGCCCAGGCGAAAGTATTACAGAACCTATGACAGTGGAAGATATTTCCCGATCTCAGAGAGATCGGGAGCACCTAGAGGACAGGGAATGGAGTGCACTGAGTAACTCTGAGTCAGAAAATGAATGGACTCGGATGCAGAGGAAGTAAAAGACAATGAGACAGAGCAAGGGTTTTGTGAAAGAACCAATAAGACAAATCAAGGCAATAAAGGGCTTCCTGACCCAGTACTGTGAAAACAAAATCAAAATATAGAGGCTGAGTACCCCAAAAGGAAATACACCGGACACGAGTTACAAAGGAACATACAAAGTACTTTCATTTATACTGAATTCAGTTACAAAGAACAGAACAGTAACAGATAGCTATCGGCCCTCAGTGCAACACAGCGAACTCCAGCGTAGTTCGGTGTGTTCAGAGAGAGACGCTGTACATTAGAATTTGTTGCTCTTTTATACTATTTGCGAACACGATGTCCACCCCTACTTAGTTAATATTCCTCTAATACATTACTGATCTAGGGTTCATGCCGAGTTCGCATATCCACATGTAACTGGTTTGCTTTTAATACATATATCAACAAGCCTGCACGGCAACTGTGTATTCTGGGATTTCCCATGCAGGTCTTCTCAAACATTAATACAATGTAGTTAAACAAGTGTTCTACATTCAGCATTTGAATACATTGTTCTTAACATATGCTCGCGGATTAGTTTCATTGACGCAAGTAATCCTTTGCACATAGGTCAACGAAGGACAAGGTCTTAGTTCACGACCTCAACAAGTGGCCTGCAGGCAAGCTACATATTAATTACACGCAGAGGTCAAGACGGCCATGTTGTATTTTCGGAATGACATCGTCCACCATTTTAACTCACAGGGTGACTTTACAAATCAAACCTAAAATGGCGGATTGACCTAAAATGGCGGCTTACATTGATTTTAAGGTCAGGACCTTGCAACATGTATTTCTTTGCAAGTGGCTTTATAAGCAGCTTGGTGTAGGCCAATATACATATATTCATTGCAATAGGAGGCACAATATAATTTCTCATTTGACAAACCCTCCTTTTGGCCTATGCCAAGTGCTAAACTACTTCTGATCTCCTTGCAAATAACTCCATGCATCATCGTCCATGCACCCTGAATCTCTGTCAGAAATATCTATTGCCATCAGGTCATTCGCTAACATTTCTTTTAACACATGTTCTTTGGAAGTTTTATCTGGGGCATACACTTTATGTTCTATCGTACCTATCGCTTATGTGCAACATCCCCCTAGCATCGAACATATACTAGGGAGACACTGAATACAACAACAAAGGAACAACAAAATTCCCAAAGTGATCAGTAAGACTGAAAGTATCTTCCAACCCCAAGATCGCAAGAAGTCCCTGAACCAAGCGCTAAGATCCCAGTTTCCCTCGGGAACATCCACTTCTGAACTAAGGACGTGTAGATTCTGTATTGCCTTGAAGATAGTTGGGGAGGAATCTGGTTCGAAAACACAGCAAGCGGACCCCACTAATTTACACACTCCACCACAATCAGCCAGAATGACATCTAATGCCATCCGGTTCTGATGTGCTACTAATCTTATCGCTTTCTGTTCTAATGTCATATTATAGAGTATGTCCGTGGTCCGGTTGATGGTTCTCTCCAGTACTCTCGCTAGTCTTCTGATATCTTCGGAATTCGCTATCTGCCCCCAAAATGGCACAACTGATTTTGCTATAACTCCCAAGATTTGTGCTGGAGTGTCACTGTTCTCGTCCCGCCGTGGACGAGCCTTTGAAACTTCCATTGTACTAGCTATAAACACCCCAGGAAACAGGATCCCTAAATAACAGGTTCCCTGCCAATCCCTGGGTAACCATGGAAATGCTACATTACCGCAAACAAACCAGACAGGTTTGCCTACATACAAAGGTCTGTTTTCCCCAGTCAAATTTGCAACGTTGGCATAACCTTTAAAATCTCCCATTGACTGAGTACCATTCCTCTGTATGCAAAAAGAAACTTAATCGAGGCTATGGTTAACAGTGTAAGAAGGAGGCATGGCATCCTTATTGCCTATCAGAGCCATCTTAAAGGAAATCAAAGATTGGAAAGGATGGGACAGTCTGTCGGAAGGCCTAATAGAAGCAACGTTAGGTTTACTCCAGTTTGCGAAAAGCGAGCATCCCAGGGGAGTCAAAACACGTTTCTCAAAACTATTCAAAGTAGTGCCATCAAAGTTCCCTGAGATGCTATCGTTCCAACGGCCAAAGAACAGTGCTCTAAGAGAAGCATAACAAGCAGTTGTCAAAGGTAAAGTATGAATATACCAACTTAGCCCCTTATCCCCATGTTGCGGTAAATGTGAGCAGACCCAACAGTTAGACTTATTAAAAATGGCATGCGTAGCATTCATGATAAGTAGCAGAGTATTATTGTGATACCTTTGTCTATGCTGAGAGTCCCTAGGGGACAGAGTATGCAAATGTACAAAGGGAGTAGGAACAGTAGGTACATTTTCAGTTGGTAACAAGGACTCTAAAGGATGCGTTTCCTCAAGGTACCACACACCTAAGACAGTGACTATTATAAAACCAAATATTATTATAAAAACACAGCAATACATTTTCGGGCCCGGGTGCATTGTCCATTGTCCCGGTTGGACACACAATCATTTACAAGTCCCATACGAGCGGTAGTGGTGGCAGGCATTGTAGTCTTTAAACGGAAACCCCCAATGTTCGTTGCTGGCGACCTCCCGGCCGCGTGACTTCTTAGTCCTTCCACAATCATAGCGAGCAGAATCTCCTTTCTCAAATTTGGGCAGAAACAAGCCCTTGATGATTCTTTCCTCCTCCGAATGCCCTGCCGAACCGTAACTCTATCAGATGCACACAAAACCGTGCCGTAAGTCTATTTTCTTGGACGCAGATTGTACCTTGCTTTTCCCGGTACTGATTGATCTGGAAACAATGTGTCATCACTTCCTGTTGGAAGCAACGTATCAGAAACCAGTGAAGATGCCGAATTTGAAACAGCAATTTCCGGAAGCAAAACTTTTGGAGAGTGTAGAGACAAAATGGAGGGCTTCTCAAGCCTCACGGGCTCAGAAAGATTCTCCGACACACTCTCCATGCTATCTACTGCTTTGGGATCGTTGGTTGCAGCGTTAGCGAGGGGTTCTGTTTCTTCTGTATCGTGTGGCACTGGGTGAGAAAGTTTCTTGACATGCGACGCGTGGATCCAATTATTTCTTCCAGAAACCTGCAGCGCTGTTTGGGTGACCAACAGGACCTAGAACGGGCCCCGCCAGCGAGGTGCAAGGCAGGAAGTGCGCTCAAATGCCTTGATGAGCACCCAGCTTCCACGCTGTATGCTGTGGCCCGGGCCCTCGTATCGCACAGGCAAAGCCTCTCGCACCTGGTGATAAATCAAATACAGGTTTTTAGTCAACTGGCTGCAATAATCTGAAAGCAATGCATTTTCAACATTTCTTAACGATCTACATTTAGGAAGGTTCCAAATATTGGCAGGTCTCCCCATTACCACCTCAAATGGAGAGAGCCCAGTCTTAGTTTGAGGGGTTGTACGCATGGATAATAACACGATCGGTAAGGCGTCCGGCCATTTTAATTTAGTGCCGGCACACGTCTTAGCGAGCTTGTTCTTGATACCGTTGTGTCTTTCTACTAGTCCGGCGCTCTGAGAGTGTCTGGCCGAAAGGAACCGTTTGTTGATCTGTAATGCCGCACATATCTGCAAAATTACAGCAGCGACAAAATGTGGACCATTGTCCGACCAGATAACTCCTGGTAGCCCGAACCATGGGAAGTACTCCTTTAACATGGTTTTTGCAGTAGTCATGGCTGTAAATCTTTGACAGGGAAAGCCTAAACCCATTTACTAAAAGCACAGATGACCACTAGAACGTACTTCATATTGTTGTACCGTTCCATTTCAATAAAATCAAAGTGGATAACTTCCAAGGGGACAGAGGGTGACCCAAAACTTCCCCTTGGAGTTGCTGTCCCCTTTCCCACATTGTATTGTAGGCAAATCATGCAACCCTGAACATAGCGCTGGGCAATTTTCGAAATTTTGTCATTTGCCCAAACTTTCTCTAACATTTTTGTTACTTTCTGGGCACATACATGGTAGGACCATGGGCCATGATGACCATCATCATTACATACGCATCAGGGAGTAGCCATTTCCCTTCGACTATGTCCACCCAACACCCGTCATCATCAAGTTTCCCCAAGCCTTCAGCCCACCTCTTGGATTCTTCTAATGCAGCATCAGCTTGGATATCCCGTACAGACCCAACACCCTCGTCCATTGCATAGGCATTTACAGTCTCCCTTGAAACATACATCTCCGTCAAGAGATCGGTAGCAGTTGGTCTAGCTATCTGATCAGCGAAAGCATTCCCTTTTCCTATGTCATCTGTAATCTTTCGATGTGCTGCACATTTCATAACGGCTAACTGAACAGGGAGCGCAAGCACTGAGAGCAGTTGTACTATTAGGGAGCCATGTTGGATCTTAGTACCATGTGAAGTCAAGAACCCTCTCTCTGACCAAAGTCTCCCAAAGTTGTGAACCACCCCAAAGGCATATTGACTATCAGTATATATGTTTACTGCAAGCCCGTCGGAAAGTTCACAAGCTCGGGTCAATGCTATAATTTCTGCGGCCTGCGCAGAGTTATGCCTGATTCTCTTGGTTTCCACGACCGTGCTTAATGGGGTGATTGCATAAGCAGCTGTGGATGTACCATCCGGAAGTATGAAGCAAAAGCCATCACAAAACAGCTCTCCTTGCGGATTATCCAAAGGAGTGTCTTACAAATCAATTCTACCCTTTGTCTCTTGTTCGGTAGTATACAGACAGTCATGTGACTCTTCATCGCAGCAAGTATTATTTTGCGGGAAAGGTAGGAGTTCAGCAAGATTAAGAACACAACACCTCTTAATTTGGATGTGAGGAGCAAACAAGATCAATTCATATCTTGTCAACCGTGCAGAAGTGAGGTGTTGCGTTTGGGTTTGGTTCAGTAGAACATCTACAGAGTGAGGCACCATCAGGGTTAGATCATGGCCTCGGACCATTCCCTCACTCTGTTTTACAGACGCAGCAGCAACAGCTCGCAAACATCTTGCAAAGAGCATGCTACAGGATCAAGGGTGGAAGAAAAGTAACCGCACAGCCTATTCTTCCCTACATGTTCCTGCGTTAAAACAGCCAAAGCACATCCATCACATTCATGCACAAACAGCACAAAGGCCTTTTCATAGTTTGGTGTGCCCAAAACTGGTGCAGAGCATAATGCAGTCTTGAGCAAGTCAAACGATTGCTGGTGTTCCGCGCTCCACGGCAATGGCGAAGAAATGCCCTTCTTTGTCAAAGCCAACATCGGTTTAATCACTAATGAGAAATTTGGGATCCACAACCTACAGTAAGAAGCCATACCTATCAAGGCTCTAACTTCCTTCTGTGTATTTGGGACAGACATGCCAGAAATGTGTTTTATACGTTCAGGTGTCAATCTTCTTCCCTCCTTTGACAGGAGATAGCCTAAATAGGCGACCTCCTGGCAACAATATTGAAACTTTTTAAGCAAAGCTTTGTGACCATGCTTAGCTAGATAAAGAGGTAATAACACAGTGCCCTCCTTACAGGCGCTCTCAGAGTCAGCAGCTAAAAGCAAGTCATCAACATATTGAAGCAATGTACAAGTAGAGGGCAATTCAAGGGTATCAAGCTGTTCTTTCAAAGCCCTACTATAGATGCTAGGACTCTCTGTGTACCCTTGAGGTGCACAAGTAAATGTGAACGAGCGTCCCCCTAAGGTGAACGCGAACAAGTATCTATTATCCCTGTGTATAGGAATACTAAAGAAAGCATTCTTTAGATCCACAACACTAAAGTAAGTAGCTGTAGCTGGAATCATGGTTAATATTGTCGTCACGTCAGGCACAATTGGAAATTGCGGAGCAACGACTTTATTAATGGCACGTAAATTAATTATGAAACGGAATGGAATTGCATTATCGCCTTTCTTGTACACGGGTAAAATCGGACTATTGCACAAACTTCCTGAAATTTCCTCAATCACCCCGCGATGCACAAAATCAGAAATGCATTTCAAAGCTCGCTCGCCCTCAACTGAAATCTTATACTGGGGAATACATGGCAGCTCAATTCCATGTTTCAAAATTATCTTAACAGGCTCAATCTGTAAAACACTGACATCATTGTCGTTAACAGCCCATAAGCTCTCTAGTACATCAATGAATTCTGGAGGCAAAGGTCTAGTCAAGAATTGCGAGACAGAAAATTGCTGTGGTGAAATCATCAAGCGCGCTCCATCAGAAGATCAATAAATTATTGCATTTAATTATTTTAACAAGTTTAACCCCAGCAAATTCTCTCCACAATTCGAAGTCAACAGAAATGGACTGCGGTCCGTAAAGGGACCCAAAGAAATGGGTACCGGTGAAGAAACTGGACAAACAACTGGTGTGCCAGAAAATCCTACAGAAACATTGGTTTGCCCTGACAGTGGAATGTTTGGAACCCGTGAATGATCAATGGAACACTTCTGTGCTCCAGTATCTATCAAAAACTGATGTTTCCTATTTCCCACCACCATTTCAACGTAGGGACCTTTCTGATTGACGGGAATAGGTGTAGGTTCCAAACCCTGCTTCAGGCAATATTAACAAAACAGAATATCATCAAAAGGAAGCTCTTCAGATAAATATGCAGCAGAAGGATGATCAAATATGTTCCTACTGTCCGCACTCGAAGTCTGATTATCCTGTGAAAAAGGTTGCTGAGGATCCTGTGCAAACTGACCTCTACCAGGGCCCCCTACACCCGGGTGACCTCTGGATCGTCTACCCATATTCCCAAATGTGTTATTCGACCTCTGTCAAAGGACGGGGCATTGTGCACACCAATGACCCTCTTGTCGACAATAGGCACACTGGTTAATGTTCACAGGACCCAAGGGCACATTCCTTTGCTGGACATACTGACCTCTAATCTGCGATCTACCCCCTCTGGGGCCTCTAACAATTTGTTGTAATAGTACTTTAGTCTTTAAATCACCTTTTCGTTTTTCAACTCTATCTTTTTCATTATTGACACGGTTCTCGTAGTACTGAGCCATATGCAGTACTTCTGATTGGGACTTCGCCTGCCAAACGCTCTCATAAGACATCATTTGTGACTGGATGTCAGGCAGCAATCCACGCACAAATTTGTCCACAAATAACCTTTTCCCAGACTCTGTGGCTAAGTCTTGTCCACTGAAATCTGAGAATACCTGTTCGAACCGATTAAAGAGCTCGCTAGTACCCTCAGACTTCCCTTGGACACAGGCCGTAAGTTTGTCCCAAATAATTCTTTTCACCGGGATTATGGTTTTTAATTTTGCAATGATTCTATCAGGCAAAGTCAGTTTCACCTGAGGCGGTCTTTCACCAGCTGGCCTTTCTCCATCAAATCTAGTTATATTCGCCCATGTATCTCCCAACCCTGGCACATCGTCTACAGTTCTAACTTGTTTCCACAAATCTACGGGCAAGAGTAGAGGAAATAACAAATCAATATCGCCTAAGGTGAACACTGAGGACTGCAAGACGGGCTCTATTTCTTTATAGAATCCAGTCGGATTTTTCCTAATATCAGGAATAGATTGCCAAATAGTATTCACTTCCTGTCTTGAGAACGGGACATGGACAAACTGCGATACATAATGTGCAGGAATCTTCACAGCAACTATACCATGTGCAGCATCGGTCGCAACCTCAACCTTCGGGACAAATGGCAGAGGAACCTCTCTCATAGGCAACTGAGAAGTAGGTGACTCCGAACGCTTACTAAGCAACAGAGCTAAGTCAAGCGCTAAAGCAGTCAAAGAAGTGTCAAGTGAAAAAGCTCTCTTATAAATACTCAATAACCCTGTGGGACAACTAATCTTTATTTTTACACAATCATCCTGCAGGTACTCTATCATTACTTGTATCACTTTCCTCTTCATTTCTGGCGATTATTGACAATATGTGTCATATACTTCAACTGGAGTTATCAACATATCTGAAATCCATCTAAGTGCGTCCTTCGTACAAATTCGTGCTTCCTCAGATATCGACTTTCGACAAGGAAGGAACCGTTTCTGTACATACATACTTTCCTCCTCGTCATCCTCATTCTGTAACCTTTCCAACTCCTTTCTATACTCAAATAACCTTCCGACATGCTTGTTTACTTTCTCCACAGTGTCTCTTGAAAACGCTAAAGTATTCAGATCCCTTAATCCTTGTGGGAGATCTGCATTATTTAATTTTCCCCACATTACACATAAATGAATCCCTAAACCTTCAATAAAAACATTTTTCTCAGGAAAATTATCCATATTATAAAGTGTGGAAAAAACATTAGCTTGATCATCCCTCTCCATACAATGCTTAGCCCATGCAATCAAATCACGTTTCTTTTCTGGTGGTACAGTATTGCAAGTGACAACCTTCGACCCCGCACCTTGATCGACTACAAGCGGCACAGGACCACTTGGAAGAAAGGGAGCAGGCAAATTCAATGGAGGTACTGTTACCAGTGCAATCGGAAGGGGTGGGGGAATAGGTGGAGGAACAGTAACTGGAGGAAGAGGAGCATTAGGAGGAGCAGGAACAACAGGAACAACAGCAGGTAGAGCAGGAATAGCAACAGGAAGAGGCAAAACAGCAGGAAGAGGAACATACGGAGGTGGCGCAGAGGCACCAGGCCTTCGTACATTTAACAATTTGTCTATGAATTTGTCGGAAACATGAAGGTCTTTAGAAGGATACATTTTCTGTATTCCAAGTGAGAAAGCCCTATCCATATTCCCAGTTGATTCAAAATGTTTATCTTGGTCATACAATAATGCTTTTTCAGCGTTCGTCTTATGACGGCGCACATGTTTTTCTCTACTCTTAAGTTGCTGCAACGCTTCTTTTTCCAATTCTGCAAAACATCAAATGCTGCAGGTCTAGCCTTTTTCTTTAATAGAATTTACTCTAAATACTCAATACGAGGGATTTCAAAACTAGCATTGATTGGTCACTGAAGTTCAGAGTCATGCCTGGTTTGTCTGTGCCAAATATCATTAAAAACTATACTTCCAATGCCATGCTTACAGTACGTAGTACACACCGGCAACCCCTCCTGTGGTGCGGGACGGCTAAATTCCAAAGATTGTCTATCGCTGCGGAACTACGCCCTGAAGCAGGTAGACAATTTCCCAGGAATATCAAATTATTGGGGTTACCTGGTCAATAATTGTGTCTGCAGATACAATACGCCAAAATAAAATTATCAGGATTGTATTAAGAGTCGGGTCACGACTCACCTGATCAAGCCTAAGGAGGTCCGATCGGATTTCAAAGAATCTTACCTAACTAATCTTACCTCATGTGTGGTGATTTCGACAAATCTGCCCGCCTCGATAAGTGGACCCTCGTCAAGATGCCGTTCTCGGACCACAAGCTAATCGTCCAGGGATCGGGTTGTGCAGTGCTGCTGAGGTGTCACATCTCGTTCAGTGGGGCCCCTTTTTGTCACACCGTCCGATCCCGGTCCGATAGCGAGGGTCAACCTTCGATAATCCAGCATCAATCTTGAGGGTCCCTATTCGGGTGCCAACTGTGAAAACAAAATCAAAATATCGAGGCTGAGTACCCCAAAAGGAAATACACCAGACACGGGTTACAAAGGAACATACAAAGTACTTTAATTTATACTGAATTCAGTTACAAAGAACAGAACAGAATCAGATAGCTATCGGCCTTCAGTGCAACAAAGCAAACTCCAGCGTGGTTTGGTGTGTTCAGTGAGAGACTCTGTACATTAGAATTCGTTGCTCTTTTATACTATTCGCGAACATGATGTCCAACCCTACTTCGGGTTAATATTCCTCTAATACATTACTGATCTAGGGTTCATGCCAAGTTCGCATGTCCACATGTAACCGTTTGCTTTTAATACATATATCAACAAGCCTACACGGCAACTGTGTATTCTGGGATTTCCCATGCAGGTCTTCTCAAACATTAATACAATGTAGTTAAACAAGTGTTCTACATTCAGTATTTGAATACATTGTTCTTAACATATGGTCGCGGATTAGTCTCATTGACGCGAGTAATCCTTTGCACATAGGTCAACAAAGGACAAGGTGTCAGTTCATGACCTCAACAAGTGGCCTGCAGGCAAGTTACATATTAATTACACACAGAGGTCAAGACGGCCATGTTGTATTTCGGAATGACATCGTCCACCATTTTAACTCACAGAGTGACTTTACAAAGCGAACCTAAAATGGCAGATTGAACTAAAATGGCGGCTTACATTGATTTTAAGGTCAGGACCTTGCAACAGGGTTTTCTTCGCAAGTGGCTTTACAAGCAGCTTGGCGTAGGCCAATATACATATATTCATTGCAATAGGAGGCACGATATAATTTCTCATTTGACAGTACAATAAAAATGCCAAGTATTCGGTATGGGATCACCTGGAACTTTATGAGCAGATGATGGCATCCTTCCAGATCAGAAATTATGTGAATTGCATAGCATTTGCTAAATGGACTTTCTCACCTTAGTACTCACTCATTATAAATGGTCCACCTATAAGGTGGCCATTTTAAAACATTTCTCCTCACGCATAAACCCACAAAAAGCTGTAAGGCTGTGTTAGTCCATATATGGAATAAAGGCACAATAACCATATACTCAATGACATGTCAGTCGTGAGGTTCGATTTCCAAACAAGTCTGGTTTTATTCAAAAGTATCTCAGTCGGCCGACTGGGTCTCATCGCCTCACGACGTGTGTTCCCGGGCACCGTGAAATGTGAGAGAGAGCAAACAGCGCTCAAGCAGTCATATATATACATAATACAGCATCATTTGCTAATGCTATTTGACCCGCCCTTATACATGTCATGCAGGCTAGGGTTCGGTAATTGACAGGTATGGCAAGTCTTCATTTAGTCTAAATATTAGTTATTCTAGCAAAGGCTGCAGAGACAGTTTTCTCTTAAGAGGAACATGGGGCACTGCCACAGGGAGGATATCTTGTTCTTAGCAAAGAGACATTCCATACAACGTTATCTGTTTGCTACGGCTCATGAGCTAAGGGTCAGGCAGTTCTGGGGCAGAGATAATACCATCTTTCGTGAAGGAGCACGGCTAGTTGCATATAATTCGTGTTTAACTGCCTTTTACAACAGCGCTTGCAAGACAAACCGGCACCTGGGGTACTGATTAGGCGCTGCTCTTGCACAGCTTCAAGGCCTCAGTGAGAGGGAAAACAA
Organism: Ambystoma mexicanum; assembly: GCF_040938575.1. Taxonomy (NCBI): domain Eukaryota; kingdom Metazoa; phylum Chordata; class Amphibia; order Caudata; family Ambystomatidae; genus Ambystoma; species Ambystoma mexicanum. The sequence goes on from NC_090933.1 coordinate 229,596,125, forward strand.
TGTATGTTTGTCACATGATGCGATTTGCTTCTGGCCAACATACTATTCATATCATTCGGGCTATGTGATTACATTTTGCGATAACAGCTGCATATAATTTGCATTGTGGGGAGGATCAGGCAACTAGGGAGTTTGTGCAGGAGCTAAAGCGCGCATTTGCTCAGATTTCCTAGTGAGGGAACACATATTAGGGAGTTTGGGAACATCTATATCCATGCGCTCCCCAAATACATAATAACTCAGCTGAGGCATGACCTTCATGAGCACAGGAGCCTGGATTGGCTGATTGAACAAGCCACCAGGATCTATGAAGCCCAAAAGCACACTGAGAATAATCCCCCCAAAACTGCTAAACTGTCTAATGCACCTGCTGTTGCAAAGTAACCCTCCTGCCAACAAGCGAAATGGAAGGCAGAAGGGACCCCCCACCATGGCCCAATCGAATGGTAGTCAGGCAAGGTCCCAGAACAATGATCCCTCACACCCTGCCATCTGTGTAAGCCCTAGTTACAAGGGTAGTAGGCCAATCCTGAGGTATGTATACACTCTCCTGGACCAGTGGGGGTAGGGAACCAATCACGTAAGTACTGCCCCGGGAAACTTCCTGACAAACTTCCATCAGGAGAGCAGTATCACTCTACCTCCCAATCTGAACTTTTGCCCTAGATATAGCCCAAACCAGAACTTCGAAAATAATCCTCTCTCTCCCTGATTCCAGGACAATAGATCCCTGAAATATGGAAAAGGGAGATTCTGGATGGAATATTATGGGGGAAGTTTCCAGCATCTGAGCTACTGTGGGAGAAGGGGCAGTTACCCTTTTTGAGAGCAGCAGAGGTATGTCTCAAGACCTCCCTACAACCAAGAAAAGGTCTCTCAACTGGAGCGACCAGTCCAGCAGCTGACCGACAGCCTGGGGTGCATGCTGATAGCTCAGTCCCACTCTCAATCTAACCCTGCTTCCCTGAATGCCTCAACACCCAGGGCTGATGCCCCATGGGGAAATGACAGGAGGAAACATCTGACAAACACAGGTTCCTGAAGAGGGGGCCAATGTGGAGGGAAGATGCCAAGCCCCAGATGAAGCTTCCTTTCTCACCCAGGCAGAACTCCTTGCAACCTCTCAGCCTGAAAGTGACTCTTCTACCCCTGGAAAGTTAAAACCTGAAGAGGAAAGAGTAAATAGGAGAGGCAAAAGAAGATCCTGCATTGTGGAAGAGCTCAGGATTATCCCCTTTGAAAGAGAAGAGTCCCCGGAGGACTCAGATAAGCAGACCTTCTCTTTGAGAAATGGGGGGATCCCTCCCAAATGAAAATGGGTCCCAAAAGACCCTGTGTTGGACAGGGTCAGTATGGAGATCGACCCAAAACAATAAACGACTTAACCTCCTAAATGTGAGCCAGACAAGGTAGAAAAGGAGGGGTCCTTTCCTCAAACAGGTTCTGAGAACTGTCTCCATGAAAAAGTGGACAGCAAAGAATCAGGGGGAGAAGAGTATTCCTCAAATCCACCCATTGCCAGTTGTAAAATTTTCTTTACAGATTCCTGATCTCCGACCCAGAAAATCGCTCAAGATCGCACAGTGTCAGATTTCAATATAAAGAAAATCACCACCAGGCTGGCAAATAACACACTTTCTTTGCACCATGGAGGAGAAAGAAGGCAGATGTTATGCACCGGTCATGGTGCAGGGTCAGTGCGAAAAAAGGCCTTTGATCAACTAAACTCAGGACGGGTAGAGGGCCACCAAATTCCTCTCACACCAATTCCCGGACAACTCAAAAATGTCAACGGGAATGACATTTCCATCAAAGGGACTGCAGATCTGAAAAGCAAAATTGGGCGCCACAGATTAAAACATATAGTGATAGTCGTGACTCCAGAGGAGAGGGCACACCTTGTTTACTGGAGAACAATCTCCTGAGGAGTTTACCATCTCTGATTAACTGTATAAACAAGGTCCTCTGGACTCAGACGATCTGGCCGATAAAATTAAAAATGTTTACTCTTTATGTAATCTTGAATGCTACCCGTCATTTAATTGATTGACTTTCTGAGAAACTAGAATTCCATTTCAAGAACAACCAAGTCCCAGACATCAATCTCATCTCTGTAGGAGAGCAAACTGGTGATAGTAACCCTTCTCCATTCTTGAAAATCAACCTTCCTCCCAGTTTTAAGTGGCAATCCACACTGGAAGGGAACACCTTAATGTTACACCAGTCCAAAATCAGAATAAACCTTGAGTCCTGTGAAACCAGACAAGGTAGAACACACTCAAAGTCGGACGGACATTCAGAAAAGGGCAAACATTTGTTTTTCCCCATTCAGTTAAATGAGGGGGAGGAGCCAGTGGTCACCGGGTATTCCTGAATAATGGAAGGAGCATCATCAGCAAAGAATTGTTCAGGAAACTCCCAAAAGATCAGTCCATTCCCACATTTAAATTGATTCACAAATGGGAATTAGGTCTGGAAACTCCGAACTCCAAATGTATCCTGCGTAGCAGGTGAATGCTAAAAATGTCCATTGGCTGCAAAAGCATAGAGCATAATTGTTGGGTCGTGAGAGATGTCCCTTCTGACATTTATTTGGGCAGTGACATTCTCAACTGATTTACAATCGATTTGGACATAATTAATGATAAAGCCTGGTCATGACACGGGGGTAGTCCCGTGTGCTTTGACAACACTGGAAAAAAAGGATCCCAGTCAGCTCAATTGCTGCTTTATGCAGTTGAAGTTCAGGTGGGAGAAGAGGTTAACATTCCAGGACAGGTGTGACAATTTGCTATTCCCCTCAAAATTAAGTGAGGACAGAACCTCACACATCAGGACGCCCATATATAAATTTAAATTCCAATCTCCAACAACAAGGTTTGTATTTAAATCTGACACCTCTAGTAGACCTACAACACAACACCATTCGGATATTGGTGGATAACAGCGACCCTAAAAGTATCACTTTGGGTGTAGACACCTTTATTGGAATGGGGGTTGATGCCTGACATTATTCTATTGATTTAGGTAATGAAATCTTGGGACCAACCCCAGAAGACTTTTCACATCAGCAAAGGTATTCATCTAGAATTTGATTTTACTAGGCATGGGGGTAATTCCATGGTGAACTCTTCTTGCCCCTATGGGGTGGAAGATGTGACCTGTGACATCAGGAGGGAGGAGTTAGTGTTCAGAGTCAAGGACCACTTCCTCAAATACCTGGAACCTACTGTCCAGGTCAACACCATCAAAAGAGATCTCTCCACCAAAATGGAGGATACTGCTGAAATTGCCAAGCCTGAGGTCTTCCCAGGTTTCAAGAAGGTGGTCGAGGAAGGGGTCAATCTTGCTGATGCATGTGAAACCAAGGAGCAAAGATAAAAACTGAAACAGGTCTTCCTGGAATTCCAAGATATATTTTCAGTGGACTCATACGACTGTGGACGCACATGCATTCATTTAACCTACATACCCACGGACCGCAAGATGACTCCAGTATTTGTGAAACAACACCAGTTATCTCTCGCATCCATGGAGTCACTCACAGAGATTATTAAGATCATAGAATCCCGTGGGATAATTCATTGGATCCACAGTGCCTTCAACAATCTGGTACTGGGGATATTCAAACCAAACAACCAAAGGAGACTATGTGCAGACCTGAGGGAATTGAACAAAGGGGCCTTCATATCAAGAGGGCTACTTCCCTACATCAATCACTGGCAGCACAGATCCAAGGGTCAAAGGTGTACACTGCCATTGACCTGACCAATGGCTACTAGACAGTATCCGTGAGTAGAGAAGACCAGAACCAGCTAACCTTTACCATTGAGGGCACCAATACACATAAACTCGAAACCCATTTGGATACATAAACTCTGGAAAATTGTTCAAAATCGTTTACATCAGGCCATGCCTGACTTGGATGAAAGCAGAAAACCTGGCCTATGTAGATGATGTTCTGATCAAGAGCTCAACGGTGGAGGAACATATAGCAGAAATCTGCTATGTTCTAACACAGTTGCAGGAAGCCGGAGAAAGATTGTCCTTTCAGAGGGCACAGTGGTGTAAGACCCGAGTAAACTTCGTAGGAAGCGAGATCACCACTGAGGGTCTTACGCCCCAGGCGAAGGAGGTGGAAGCCTTAATGAAATTAATAGACACTACGACTCTGTGAGAATTAGAAATCTTACTTGGAATTATAATCGGAAGTTCATTGAAGACTACGCAGAGGTCACTCAACCATTGGTCCATTTATTAAAGGCTGGGGACAAGTGGTAGTAAGGCCCAGAACAAGCCAAAACAGATAAACAACTGAAAAGAAGCCTTTCACAGGCTCCTTGTTTGGCTTACCTCAAAAAGAACAAGGAGATCTTCTTGGAGACGGGGTTCCCAGATACATGCTTAACAATGTTGTTGCATCAATGGCATGACAAGGTCAACAAAGCCATCTCGTATGAGAGCAAGAATTTGTCCTCTGTGGAGGAAATATTCAATGACTGTGAGAAGGAGCTCCTGGCAATGATGTGGGTGCTGAAGAATTACTGCCCATTCATCCAGGGGGAGCACATCATTGTCAAGACTCCTAAGAAACCCTTTGCAATATCTCCAAAGTGATTGAATTTGCGTGGGGAATATTAGTAATTCCAGAATTACTTCCTGGATTCTGTCCATGCAAAGCTTTCCTGTGGAGATCAGATATGGCTAAAACAAGAAGCAATGGTTGGCAGACTTGCATGATTGTTTTCAAGTCTGTCTCGAGGATGAAAGTCTAGTGACCAACAACAACATGCAGGTGTACTTAATTTCCCCACCCAAGGTCTTTGAAGAAGACATGTGTCAGGGAATACCCACTGTTTATGTAAATGGGTACTCCTACCATGTTGATAAGTGGCTAGCATTGGGAACGCCTGGGTGAATGATTTATTTATTTATTTATTTATTTATTTATTTGTAACGCGCCGAAGCTCGCAAGCATCAGGGCGCGACAAGGACACAAGGACGAAGAAGAACGGGACAACACATAGAGAGCATAGAGAGGGAGGAAGCAGAACGATGGCAACTAGAAGCGGTGTGGAGGTTGTCTAATTATATGAAGAGAAAGGTCTTCAATTGTTTCCTAAAGCGTTGGAGGTTGTTTTCCAATCTGAGGCTGCAAGGCAGTTTGTTCCAGTGGAAAGTCGCCAGGTTCGGAAAGGCTCGGCCGAGACCAGTGGCTTTACCTGGAGGGCTGGGATTGATCAATCCTTGTTTTGCAGATCTCAAGCTACGGCTCGGCTCGTACCAGCTGAATTTATTCTTAAGGTATGCAGGTGCCGTGCCATATAGGCATCGGTGGGTTATGATCAGTGATTTAAACTTGATCCGTTCCTTTACAGCCAACCAATGAAGATCTTTTCTGTCCTTGGTGATGTGTTCACGTTTGGATTTATTAGTGATGGACCTAACAGCATTATTCTGGATAATCTGACATTGTTTCAGGCAGTTGTTGCTGGCGCCGAGCATTAGCGCGTTCCCATAATCTAAGCGGGATAGTATGGTGGCTCTCCCTATCGTGGTGCTGTTCTTGGTATTAAGAAAAGGTCTTATCTGACATAGAAGCCTTTGGTAGTATTGACAGTTTCGCTTTAAATAAGCGGTTTGGGCTTCTGCACCTAAGGAGGATTGTAAGTAAATACCTAGTGTTTTAACCTTATTAGATACCTTAATGGTAGAATCTTTTATGGTGAATGTGGAGTAATCCGAACCAAGATTGTTTAAGGCTTTAGCGCTTCCGAAGGTCATGAGTTCCGTTTTGGAGCTATTAAGACACATCCAGTGTGCAATCATCCAGTTTTCGATGATGTCGTAAATAGCCGATAGCTTCTCGTTATCTGCGTGATGGTCTCCGCTCAGCTCTAGAATGAGCTGTGTATCGTCAGCGAAGTTGGTGAAAAAAATTCCGAGCTGAGATAAAAGAGTACAAAGGCAGCGGATATATAAGTTGAAGAGCAAGGGTGAGAAACTGGCTCCCTGGGGGACGCCGCAATCTACAGGTTTGGGTGAGGTGGAATGACCTGCCCAATTGATTTTTGAGTTCCTGTCTTCTAAAAATGAAGACACCCAATCTATTGCATCATGGGAGCAGTTACCAGCTGCGCCTAGGGCCTCTCGGAGCTTTCCGTGATCTAACAAATCGAATGCCGCCGAGAGGTCCAAGAGGATTAACAGCCCTGTTTTACCTCTGTCCAGGATGCTCAACATTTCTGTCTGTAAGTCCAGCAATGCTGACTCAGTGCTGTGGGCACTTCTAAAGCCCGATTGTTGGGGGTGTAGCAAGCTGTGATGATCTACATAATCTTGTAGTTGCCTGGTCGCTATTTTGTCAAGGACCTTCAGAAGAAAGTTGCAATTAGTAATGGGTCTAAGGTTGGCAGGGTCTTGTTGATCTAATCCTGGTTTCTTGATACCCTGGAATCCTCTGCTCATTACAAAATAAGACCTCGAAATAATCAGGTTGGAGAGTTGATGGCTGTTCATCAAGCCATTATCACTGCAGTGCACCACCAACTCAATGAACTGGTCATAATCACTGACTCTGATTATGTCAGGAATGGGTTTGTGGTGCACCTGATTAAATGAAAGAATCAGGGCATGCTTTGTGGCAACAATAAAACCTTAAAGCATGCCAAACTGATCCAGTCAATTGACGATCTGTTGCCCTGCGATTAGTTGACCATCCATTGGAAGAAGATAAGAGGTCATTCTAAAATAGAGGGGCCAGATAAGACTGGGAATTACCTGATGGACCAACTGGCTAAAACCAGAGCTCTGCACTGGGATTTTATAGAAACAGAATCCCTGCTGGGGGATATTCAAGCTGGCGCTGTCATCAGGTTGCAAACTTGGTTGAATAGTCAACTCTCGAATGCCCCTTGGAGTATAGATACCCCAGATGCAGATTTGATCCCTGCACAGAAAGAGGACCCGATGATTGGAAAATTCTATGAACACATTAAAGACCTGCAGGTTTTCCTCTACCAGAGTCGGATTATACCAGTAAAGAGGATCTCTGGGTGTTGATGAAATTTTCCAAAATATTTTGTATCCAAGACTGTTTGTTGGTAAGGAGAGTTCTATCTGGCTGTGACCAGTGGGTGGTACCTACCTCATTCAGAAGCCTGGTGTTGTTCCAGGCCCATGATGCAGCCACTGCTGGTCAAAGGGGGTTTCACATGACATTAGAAATCTTGCTTGAGGTTGCCTACTGGCCACACATGGGCCAGGACCTCGACACTTACCTAAAGGGGTGTCTTGTGTGTGCCCAATTTCAACCCAGTTCACTGACACACAGAGCTACAGAGCTCCCCTGCAAAAGAGGGGAATGACACTGCCTTGGTCAGATTTGTAAGTTGAATTCATCGGGCCAGTGATTCGCTCCTCTAGAGGAAACAAGTACGTGCTCACTGTGATATGCTTGTTGACAAAGTGGGTAGAATGTCTTCCAGCCCTGAATTGTAAAACAGAGACAGCAACTTCACTAATGATTGAGCACATCTTCTTTCGTTTTGGCCTCCTCCGAAGGATTGAGTCAGAGAGAGGAAGCCATTTTACCAGTGAGGTGATAGCTAGGATGTGGGAGATTTTATGGGTAAAAAGACAACTCCCCATTGCCTACCACCTGGCCTCAACTGGGGGGTTGGAGAGATATAACAAGATGATTGTGAGTATCTTAAAGATGTTTGTGGCAGACTCTGGACCCACTTGGGACATCTGATTACCACTTGTCCTGATGATTGCTAGGTCTACACCATCTTCTGCAACAACGATATCTCCATTTGAGCTCATGACAGGATGGAAAATGGTGTTACCTCATCATCTGCTCTACAGAACTCAGGAGCAGACACTGATACATGCATCCACCACTCATGAGTACATTGAAAATTTAAAGAAGGACCTCCAGCACGCTTTTGCATATGTTCATTGCAATTTACAAAAGTCAGCTGAATGAAACCTATTATAATCTAAAGACCACCAAGAAAGAGTATGAAGTACAGGACAAGGTATACCTGTACAATTTTCAAGGGAATCAGACCATAGGAGCAGAGGTTTCTCCCATCTTGGTGTGGTGCCTTTCAAATTGTAGATAACATATCACCTGTTGCCTACAAGATCCGCAGCCCAAAAGGAGAACAGACATAAGAAAAATGGTTCCACTACAATCATATTTGTGATGTCATCTTTGATGTCATGGGTGTTATTCTTAGCAGTGTACGGTGGTGGCCCAAATTATGGTTGCTTATCTTACCATAACTGGCGAATTTCAGGGTTTTCTCGGTTTTACTTATAACCATAACGTCCCTTTAACAACGTTTTTTCACTGAATTATTTAGGTTTTAAGTAGCGCATCTTAACCATAATGTCCCTTTAACAACGTTTTTTCACTGAAATTCATAGGTTTTTATTACTGCACCTTAACCATAACATCCTCTTAACAACCTTTTTTAATTGAATTTCATAGGTTTTTATTAGTGCAACTTAACCATATTTTCCCCTTATCAAAGTTTTTTTGTTGAATTTCATAGGTTTTTATTAGTGCAACTTAACCATAAGTTTTTTTGTTCAATTTCATGCCTTTTTACCAGTGCATGCTATTTTCCTACAACTTACTAATATCATTCTTACCCAATATAGCAATATTCTTTTGTCCATTTTACATATTGACACCTTAAAACTTTTCCATTTCCGACCTTCTAGAATAATTTTTAACACTTCTATACACGTTTTGCAACAATTTGAACAAGTTTTGCATCCATAGACACCTACGAACATCTGACTTCATTGCAAAACATCCGGACAGTGCCACATGACTATACGCTGGCGAGCGGCATTATGACGTGTCCGAGAACTCGTCCGCACTTCACGATAAAATCCGTACTTCACGGACAGTTGCTACTGATCTAGGAACTTTCAACTTCAAAATTTCCCTTGCACAGCTCCAACACCTATTCCTACTCATCCATTAACAATCTAGTACACAGTACATACTTTTAGCAAAACTGCTATTTATCTTACAATGGAATCAGCTAATGCCATCCCTCCTCCCCAACAGAAACCACCACTGCTGTAATCAAGGAGCATGAGAAACACTGCCCCTACCTTAGCAATAACAGACACACACAACATTTTCCTCTGTCCACCTGCCCCTCCACATTAGTGTTTGGTGCCTCTCCCCTCATTTCCCTGACCACCTTTCGTTCTAAGCTCTCGGCAATAGAAAAAAAAATCCAAAACCAATAAAAGAAATGTTCCTTTAGGAACCACCTTTGACAGCGAAAAAATAGAGCTAAAAAAAAACATACAGACTCCATCTACTTGATATTTCTCAGTAAAGTACATACACTCAATAAGATTTTCCAACATTTCCATTTGCATTTTGTGTTATGCTAATGGGAATATTGTGCTGTTTATCCCCCGTTCCAGGGATTGGAATGGTGGATACCAGCCTGTCAGCCCAAGTTATCAACCCAAGCGAAGAGAGGGTGGATAACGAAGTCTCCAGACCATTATCCCCGCATTCCGGCCCCTGCAATGGGGGATAAAGGCCATTAGCACCCTAGATTCCCAAAGCGGAAACCCGGGGTGCTAAAACAAAGATTTTTCTTCCGACACCGGGACGCCTTTGGCGTCCCGGTGTCGGCAGCAAAATCCTTTTCCGAGATGGCCACCATGGAAAGGAAAGGTGGAGTTCTGTACAGGGCCCCTCTTCCCTTCCCATGGCAGCCTTCAGAAGGTGAAAAGAGAACCCTATGATTATATTACCATGATCACATTTTTCTTCCCTTTCAAACCTATCCCAATTTCTAATAACTTCACCACAAAGCCAGTCCCAGGTGGACATGGCCACATTAACCCCATATGTTGTCCCTTGTGGTCATGGCCAGTAGCCAGATAGTCCGCATAATGACCTTATTCCATGACCCAAACAATGTGGCCACTGCCCATTGCCATAGGCTACACCTCATTCACCAAAGGTATATCACTATTTTTTGTACCTACTTTGTGACACCTGTCAAAAAATAAAACACAGGCACATTTGCAAAACCATGCTTTCATGTCCTTGCCAATGTTCCTTACACAAGTTTGCTGGAAATCCGCTGATGTTTAATTTTTTCAAAAGTGTCAAATGTATGCACAAACAATAGTCATGTAACCTAGCCCCCACTTAACAAAATCCATTCTGACTTTACGAAAACATATATATCTAGATCTATGATCTTTTTGCACACCTTTATGTAGATTTGTCAAATGGCACTACATTTGTAAGCCTTTACAATATTTTGTGACTCCCCTCCAATTTTACACCCTCTTGGCAAAATCCCACCAAACGTTGCAAAATCATTTATATCTAGATCTATTATCAGTTAGTCAAAGTAGGTATAGATTTGTCAAATGGCACCTCAGTTATAAGCCTTTACATTATTTTCAGACCCCCCCTCTAATTTTGCCCCCTCTTGACAAAATCCCACCAAACTTCGCAAAATGTTTAGATGTAGATCTATTATCAGTTTGCCAAATTAATTGTAGATTCCTCAAATGTCACCTCATTTATAAGCCTTTACATTATTTTGCTTCCCCCCTCTAATTTTTCCCCCTCTTCACAGAATCCCACCAAACATTGCAAACTCATTCGAAAGTCGGTCGATAATAAAATTGCAAAATTTTATGCAGTTTCATTAAAGAAGTACTCTGCTCAAAAATATTATTGTCCCAAGCGTTCGGGCATGTGTATTAAAGCATACTTTGATCGATTGTAAAAACTTTTCATATGCACCTTACTGTGGTTTTCCACACTTTTACATATGCGAAATCAGGCAGCAGGGCATGGCCATTTTGTGCTAATCTTATCTGTTGCTGCATCGCCCTAACCTCAAGTGCCCTTTCAGCACTAAAGCATAGTCCCTATTCCTAGTGATATTGTCCTACTATATCCATAACGCTACTGTGCAGCATAGCCAAACACAGGCAATCATCACCTACGTCCAGGCGTCAGGTGACGCAGAACCCGGAATATCAACACACATCCTTTCACAGCAGAGCACATCCCAATTCTGAATACAAAACACTATCTTTAAACGAAAGCGCAATACTCTGAATTTTAGTTTGTGCTTTTATTTCCATATCAACCAAACAATTGTTTTCTGTCTTTGTTCTCGATACACAAATGTGTATCTTGAGTCACACAGTGTTCCTTTGGGTAAAAGGTTATTGGATGGAGTCACTGTGATTCGCAAGGCTTCGGCATCAGCTTGTTCCTACACCACCGTAAACAATGTCAAGGTACTCCTTATTGCCGGTACCGCGAGAGGGCATATGGACATGGGGCGATCATCCCAAAACAGCGTTATGCTCATCCAACCATTGAGGTGTATCATCAACTGCCGGCTGAAAAAGCCATCAATTGGTATCTGGAAATTATGACATTCACAGTAGGGAAGGATGTGGCTGTATAGAAAACATAACAGAAATGTGTCTCAGTAGCTGTCCTTAAATCTATTCTAATCGATCCATTACTTATGCACCATGTGAAAAGTAAGGATGAACACAAAAGAGAAACAGTGCAAACACACAGAAAACAACGTGCAATGTTGGAGTCAACAATGTGATTGCAGGATGTTTAGCTCGCAATTGGAGGCCGATGCGGAAGCTGACTAAAGAATTTGAATAACACATAGACAGCATTTTAACATAACATTAGCCTACAATTGGGCATTGGTGGAATCTGTGCGAACACAGACGTGTACTCCATGCATTTTAGTGCTGGACTGCCCATGTCCCATGGGACAAATACAAGTACACACCGTTTTTTTCTGAGTCTCCTTACCAATTGGCAAAACCAACAAGCTATTGCAATGTTAGCCTGCCATCCATACCGGTCATAAAATGAAACCTTGACTCCTTTGTCTACAAATCTGTCTACAGTAAAACTTACATAATAATCAGCATTTCCATTCTACTGGCGTAACGCGGAATGTCTGTTCAGAGCTACGATTTTTCATCAAATGAAACTAAATGTGCTTTGTCCAGTTTTCGAATGCTGACCCTTATCATGTGTGATGTTTTTACATACGTCACCCCATTCCTTTCCTTTCCTTACGACAACTCCCTTTATTTCCAAGTACAAAAAACAATAGGGGCTTATGCCTAGCTTGCTTTTCATGAATGGAAGCAATAAATTAGCTCAGCGGGACGAGAGGGAGTAGGCAGCTCAAGACATTGACCTTGAGGCCCATGGCATCAATTCCCGCATGCACCACTGTACCATTAGGAATATTTAGGAAAAACAAACAAATTGTTAGCTTGCAGACACCAATACTGCACGAAATTTACAGAGATTTACGCATTTTATGAAAACACTCAGAATTCATAATCCACCTGTCACCATTTTGTATTTTGGGGACCTTGCGCCTTCAGACCCTACCCATGCACCACCTCAAAAACACCTCCCATATACCTAATATGGAGTGCTCAAACGGGCACCTTTTGCAAAAGAAATTGACAAACAGGATACATCTGGAAAGACATTTTTTGTACGCTTTATTTGGACAAATTATACTTTTCATATCTTTGAAATTGAAGTTACTTATGTTTTCTATTGGTCATGTACAATGAATCAAAATTGTTGAACATATGAATAGCTGAAAATCATTTGTATCAGGATGCAAACTGTTCCATGAGTTCTGCTTTCGGTGGACAGAGCACGTTTGCAATGTTTTGTGGCAAGGTATGTGTCCTAGGAACCAAACCACAAACGATTCCATGAGTATGCAAGTCCAACACAGTTAAAATCAGATCTTTCACAAAATCAAATTCCATTTCCTGGTATATTCTTCTTCTTAATTATCGGATGCGTGGGCGGACCCACGCAGGCACTTCCCCATCCTAAAGGATGATGTGCACCAGACCCACCGATCAATATTTAGCTCACATAAACTCACAACTCCTCCCAACGCCCCGTCTGCCTCACAAAATGGTTCTTTTTCTAAAGGCCATTTCATATCGAAGCATTCCAAATTTGCCAGCAGTTCTAGATGTTTGTCTGCCTATGTTCTCGTTATGCTCTAATAAGGCAAGTAGTGTGCGAGATTCCATAACCAGTATATCGAAATACAATCTCTTGGGCCGGTACTTTAGGCACATATTGTGGAACATCTCCAAATCTCCTGTGTGACAAAATTCTGTGAGTCCCTACAGATCCTTTGATATAGTTTTATTAAACACGATCTTCTCAAGAGCTTTATGTACAGGTGAAGATGGAGCCAACCACTTTTTCTTGCGTTCTTGCTCCTCCGTTAAAGGTCCATGTTCAAATTTGTGAAAATGTTGGTTTTCTGTTCATGAGTGAACGTTGGAGCAGTGGTGCATCAATGAGCACCATTTTCAATTAAAATTTCCAACTGTTTTTCACCTACCCTGTAATGCTTTGGTGTGTGCAACCTTCTCAGGATGGTTAGTGGACTTTCACGGAGAAAAACACCAGTTTTTTTGCTTCTTGCAGCCATATCCCCTCCCATCACCTTCACCCCTCACCTCCCCAGAGATTATTTGATAAGTTTGACAAATGCAATTTTGTATTTTTTAATATGTTTTACCCCAATGGTGGCCATTTCTAAAAATGTGATGCACTTTACGCTTTTCACCATCCAATCAATGGGTGCGTCCGATGTCTGCGGACACCACGTTGCCTTCTAAGCCAATCGGTGCCTGGTACGCGGAGCGAACAGTCAAGTGTGTTCACAGAGCGGACATAGATATCACACATTTTTTGAGACCCACTTTTTGGTTGTTTTAAAAAAAAACGATTGCATGGATTTTCGCCAAATTTACAAAAGCACACTTTCGGGACCAAGCCGCCGCTCCTGCCGCAAATTTGTTGAAAATCCATCCAGCGGTTTGGGCTGTAGGCATGAGCAAAATGTTTTCTCCATTCAGTCTATGGGAAAAAAAGAAATTTTGGTACCTCCCCTATAACTTTGCCCCCCCTTGACCAAACCTCACCAAACCATTCAGAGTGGGCCATATACTTTTTTTGCAAAGTTTGGTGAGGATTTGTCCAGGGGGAGCGAAGTTATAAGCCACCCAAAAAGTGCTCTTCCTATGGGTTTAGCAATGTAACCATAAATTACCTGCGGTTGCGGCCATGTAGTTATGGTTAAGTTGCTAAACCCTTGGGAAGAGCACTTTTTGGGTGGCTTGTAACTTTGCTCCCCCTGGACGAATCCTCTCCAAACTTTGCAAAACATGTATATGGCCCACTCTGAATTATTTTGCAAAGTTTGGTGAGGTTTGGTCAAGGGGGCTAAAGTTATAGGGGGTGCCCAATATTTTTTTTTTCCCATAGACATAATGGGAAAATATTTCTGTTGCGCCTACAGCCCAAACCGCTGGATGGATTTTCACCAAATTTGTGGCAGGAGCAGCGGTTTGGTCCCGAAAGCGTGCTTTTGTTAATTTGGTGTAAATCTGTCCAGTAGTTTTTTTAAACGACCAAAACGTAAGGCAAAAAAAATAGTGATATCTATGTCCGCTCTGCGGACTCACTTCCCGGTTCGGTCCGAGGACTGGCCTCTGATTGGCTGTTCTGTCTGCAGACTGGCCTCTGATTGGCCAGAAAATCTGCTGACTTTTGCGTGGTCCACGGACATCGGTACGCGGTCGCTGATTGGGTGGTGAGAAAACATGAAATGCATCTGTTTTCCTGAAATGCCTGCCATCTTGGATTCGCTGACGTTTTGGGGTCTGCGGACAGTGTGGTGCAAACATTTTAAAAAAAGCAGCATTGCACTTGTCAAACTCAACGAACAATCTCTCGGCATGTGAGGGGGATGAGGATTGGATTGGATAGGGCCATAAGAAGCCAAAAAACGTGTTGTTTCACCCCCCAAAAGTCCACAAACACTCCAGGGGCCAGATTACAGAAGCTTTGCACTGGTGCAAGTGCAATATTGCACGGTATTAGCACTAGAGCAAAGTTTACCCTATTTTTAAAAACACTTGGAAATATTAGAAAACCATTGCACAATGACAAGTGCCTTTTGGCATGGTATAAGCATTAGGGAAAAAATTGCCCAGTTCACAAAAGATACATTTACACTGTATTTTTGCACCGGGGCAAAGTTTGCCCTAGTGCTAATACGGAATGGTATTAGGACTAGAGCAAAATTTGCCCCGGTGCAAATATGCATCGAAAATATATCTTTTTTGCACTAGGGCAATGTTTGCCTTGGTGCTTATACCATGCCAAACTGCACTTGTCAGGGTGCAATGGTTTTTCAATATTCTCAAGTGTTTTTAGAAACAGGGCAACCTTTGCCCTAGTGCTAATAGCGTGCAAACTTTGCACCTGCACCAGTGCAACATTTCTGTAATCTGGCCTCAGATGTCCTGGGGCAGTCCTCTGGTTCATGGACATTTCTGGGCCAGATTACAGAAACTTTGCACAGGTGCAAGTGCAAAGTTTGCACGGTATTAGCACCAGGGCACACATTGCCCTATTTTTAAATACACTAGGACACATGAGAAAACTATTGCACCATGACAAGTGCGGTTTGACATATTGAAAGCATGAAGGCAAAAATTGCCCTAGTGCAAAAAAGATACATTTCTGATGCATCTTTGCATCAGGGATAAGTTTGCCCTAGTGCTAATACCATTCCGTATTAGTACTAGGGCAAACTTTGCCCTGGTGCAAAAATGCAGTAGAAATGCATCTTTCTTGCACTAGGACAATTTTTGCCATGGTGCTTTTAATATGCCAAACTGCCCTTGTCATGGCGCAGTAGTTTTCTAGTGTGTGCCAGTGTTTTAAAAAAGAGGGCAAACTTTGCCCTAGTACTAATACCATGCAACTTTGCCCTTGCATTGGCGCGAAGTTTCTGTAATCTGGCCCCAGCTGTCCTAGGACATCTGTACCTATTTCTGCATTACACGGTTGGGGGAAAGCAGTTTTTGGATGGCTTATAACCTTTGTGCCACTCAATGAAACTGCATGCAATTTTATTATATAATTAATCCTGAATGGTTTTGCAAAGTTTTGTGGGATTCTTTCAAGAGGGGGCAAAATTAGAGGAGGGGGTCCCAAAATATTGTAAAGGCATATACATGTGGTGTCATTTGATGAATCTGCACAGTTTTTGGCTAAACGATTTTGGATCTAGATATAAATGAATTTCTAAAGTTTGGAGGGATTTTCTCTAGAGGGGGCACAATTATAGGGGGGTCTCAACACTTTTAGATGGCTTATAACTTAGTTGCTATTTGACGAATGCGGACAAAGGTTTTGAGAAAGATTATAGACCCAACCTTCAATGTTTGTGTAAAGACTGAATGGATTTTGTCAAGTGGGGGCTAAGTTATATGACTATTTTAAGTACATACATTTTGACATTTAAAAAATAAATTAAACATGGGTGAATTTTCGAGCAAACTCGTGAGGATCATTGGCAGGGAAATTAAAGCATGGTTTTGCAAATGTGCCCGTCTTTTATTTTTTGACAAGTGTAATAATGTAGGTCCAAAAAATAGTCATATACCTTTGGTGACTGAGGTGTAGCCTGTGGCCGTGGGCAGTAGCCAGATTGTCTGGGTCATGACATAAGGTCATGACGCAGACAATCTGGCTACTGGCCATGACTGCTGAGGACGAAAAATGGTGTTAAAGTGGCTATGTCTACTTGGGACCAGCTATGTGGTAAAGTTATATGAAGGTAGGTTAGGTTTGAAAGGGAAAAAAAGTGCTTATGGTAATATGTTCATAGGGTTTTGCAGGCTGCCATGGCAAGGGAAGAGGGGCTGTGTACGGAGCCCTGCCTTCTCTTTCCATGTTGGCTGTCTTGAAAAAGGATTTTCCTTCCTACAGCGGGATGCCGCAAGCGTCCCGCTGAAGGAAGAAATATACTTCCTTCTTACAGGGGGCGCCAGAGGCGTCCCGCTATAGGAAGAAAAATCTATGTTTTAGCACCCTGGGTTCCCGCTTTGGGAACCAGGGGTGCTAATGGCCTTTATACCCAATTTCAGGGGCTGCAATGGACGATAATGGTCCGTAGCCCTCCTTATTTATTTATTTATTTATTTATTTATTTATTTATTTATTTATAACGCACCAATGCCCGCAGACATCAGGCTTTGTGGTTACAGTATTTGTTGAGGAAGAGGAGGTGGAGACAGACAGCTTACTACACCCTGAGAAAGAAACAACCTTTCTGAGAGCATTGCGGTCATTGGATTTGGTGTGGCAGCGCATGGAGGTGGTCCGTAGGAGTACTGTCCAGGTAGACTGCAACTGTGTACAAAATTGCACTCAGTGCATTTCACTTTGGTGGCTTTAGCTTTTGGTACACTCCCAACAGTAGCAAAGAACTGGCACACCCATGATTCGATCTTGGTGCTAGAAATAGGCACTTCCTCTACCTCATCTTCTTGGCCCTCTTCATTGTCTTTGAAAGTACTACGCTTTTTTTGTTGTGAAGGCCTCCAGCTGGTGATGGTCGTGGCTCTTGGGGAGGAGGAATGGCAATAACCGATGCCATTTTTAAGATAAATAGCAGTTTTGCTAAAATTCTTCCAAGTATGTACTGTGTAATGAATAATGAGTAATAAAAAGTGTAGGAAGTGTGCAGGGGATATTTTGAAGTTGAAAGTTCTTAGACCAGTAGAAAATGCAGTTCTGAACTGTCCGTGAAGCACGGATCTTATCGTGAAGTGCGGACGGGTTCTCGGACACGTCATCATGCCGCGCGCCAGCGTATGGTCATGTGGCACTGTCCGGAAGGTCCGCAATGAAGTCAGATGTTCGTAGACGTCTGCGGATGCAAAACTAGTTGAAATTGTTGCAAAAAGTGCATAGAAGTGTTAAAAAGGGTTCTAGTAGGTGGGAAATGGCAGAGTTTTAAGGTGACACTTTGTAAATTGGACACAAATATTGTTATATTTGGTAAGTATGATATTAATAAGTTGTAGTAAAATAGCATGCACTGGTAAAAACCCATGACATTCACTGAAAAAACGTTTTTAAAGGGATGTTATGGTAAAGCTGGGCTAATAACCTATTAAATTCAATGAAAAAACTTTGTTAAAGGGACGTTATGGTTAAGTTGCACTAATAAAAACCTATGAAATTCAATGAAAAATTTTTTTAAGGGGACATTATGGTTAAGTTGCACTAATAAAAACCTATGAAATTGACTGAAAAAACTTTGTTAAAGGGACGTTATGGTTAAGTTGGACTAATAAAAACCTACGAAATTCAATGAAAAAACTTTGTTAAAGGGACGTTATGGTTAAGTTGCACTAATAAAAACCTATGAAATTCAGTAAAAAACATTGTTAAAAGGACGTTATGCTTACAAGTACTGAACTTCGCCAGTTATGGTAAGATAAGCAACCATAACTCGCGCCACCACCGTGCACTGCTAAGACTAACACACAGGACATCAAAGATGGCATCACAAATATCATTGATGATATCACTGATGACATCACATGTGCATTTCCTTTTCATACAAGGGGTTGTGAATGTAATGTTGGCAAAAAAGAATCAGCAATTATCGCGAGATGTGTGATAACTACATACTTCATTATGCAATGTAGTGTTCTAAAGAACATTCCATTACAGTGTTCTTTCTAGTACAGGAACCTACTCATACAGAAATGTATGTATTGGCTGCAGCATACACCAAAGAGGTGCTATATTTGTAATTTTCCAAAGTTATATAATCAAACGGTGAATGCTTCTGTATCAGACTTTTCTGTACCGAGAAATATGAACTAAGTAGCTAATAATGCATCACTTACTAATGTCATGATTCCTGCCCCTCATGTGCCCAGCCCTCCAAGATGTCAGGCTGGAGGCCAGGCCACGATCACCTACATGGCCCTCAAGGGCCTCTCCATCCCTCCAAAGACCCACTTGGAGTCAGACTTGGCACTTGTGGCACCAGACTCACTCACTTCCATAGGATAACATTGGGGATTGGACTTGAAGTGCATTGATGGGGACAAGATAGATGCCCCCACATATTTCGGTTCCTAGAACTGCATGTGCAGTCTAGTCTTTTGGGTGTGGTTGAGCCCAGAGGCATCTGGGATACCCAGAGAATATTTAAGCCACACCCAGGCTGAGAAACATGCTTTGCGTTTTCTGCACCTGCAGCGTGACACTCACCGTGTTCAGATCGGTCTCCAGTAGGCCTGCATCTTTCTTCTGCGCTCAGCTCCTGCAAGAACAAGAACACTGTTAGGAACAGCCTTACCTGCAGCGCTTCTGCCCATTAGTCATCGCTCCTTCTGTTCTGCGGGCATCTTCACTGTGTCATTCCCATCCCGGCACGCCACTTCCTAAGGAAAAGGGAAAAGAACTGAAAAAAGTCATTAGTAAGCATTCTGCAAATCTTAGCTTATTTTTAAATACTGTACGAGCTTCAAACGCTTAGCTGAATCCCAGCCCCTCTGGGGGAACTCTGTCTCCGGAACTTCTCATCCATCTGCAAGAGGGAAAAGACACTCCAGGTTAGCGTGGAAACATCTAGAGGTGCCGCATACCACGCTTACCCGCCGCATCTGTTCTTCATAACCGGCATCCACGCTGAAAACGTTGCAGCACCTAAAAGACACAGAAAAAGAACTCAGTTCAATGCAAATACGAAAGGGGTGCATCGCGCATTGCGCTCTCACTCACCTTCAGCGCTACTCAGTAGAGCAGCACGCCGCCACCCCCGGACGTCAGCCATTGTCTAAGGAAGGAAAGGAACGAAGTTAGAGAACTGTTCAAAATACTCATTATACTTACCTGTCGGACTCTTGCCAGTGAAGTAACTAGGCAGCAACGAGCCTGCATCAATCAACGCGCCTCTGTGCTGAAGGCAGGACGGAGAGCACACTATCCAAGAAAACAAGGTGAGCTGTGGATCAAAGGGAAGGGTTGGACCCTGGGGAAGAAGAGATTCAAGCACAAAGAGACAATAGGGAGTTAAACTCTACCAATCCTGTGTTTCAGGGCCAGTCTCCAGTCGAATAGCCTCCAGGGAAGGGTTCGAGGTCGTAAGAGGTCAGAACAAGCTGAGTGACGTTCCTGTGGATACCAGGTGAGCGTTACAACTACATATTTCTACTAATACACACAAAACATAAATAGACTACAGTGCATACAAATATGGGGCTTATATATGGAGAGTAAAGTTAGCAAACAAGAGGCAGTATCATTAGCAACTGTGTATAATCTACATGATTGTATTCACGCACAAAAATGATTGCTGTGTTTCAGGCCTGCTTCTTCCCCTATATATGTACATCATAAGATGCGATTAAATTCTAAGGAGAGTAGTGGAAGGACTTTTGAGAATAGCAATATCTATAAATGTAATACCTTTTGAAAGTTAAGTTTCTGACTGTCAGTAAATAAAACCACCTGTCCTAGATATGGCAGTGAACAAAAAAGAAGGGGCTAGACATGTGATGTCATCAGTGATATCATCAATGATATTTTTGATGTCATCTTTGATGTCCTGGGTGTTATTCTTAGCAGTGCACGGTGGTGGCACGAGTTATGGTTGCTTAGCTTACCATAACTGGCGAATTACAGGGGGTTTTAGATTTTACTTGTAACCATAACGTCCTTTTAACAAGGTTTTTTTACTGAATTTCATAGGTTTTTATTAGTGCACACACACACACACACACACACACACACACACACACACACACACACACACGTTGTGTAACATGTACTGAATCTTTTTTTCTACTTGCTAGATAAATAACTTCCTTCACTTGCAGCCTTCACTTGCAGCCTGGAGGCAAGAGGTTAGTCCAATCAAAACCCCATATGTTTTGACTGATTTGTACCCATGAGAAATTGTTTATGTTTTTAAACCTAGAAGTGTGAATGTTGCACAGTGCAGTATTTATTCTAATATATGCATTGCACAGAGAGGGACCACGAGGCCTGCACACAAGAGGGAGGGGTAGCTGCATACTCTACTTTTTTTGTCGTGAGTTGTACTATGCCAGCAATTCCTCTGGGTATCTTTTAAAGAAGTTCAACTACATTAGTGGCACTTGGATCGGATTATTTGTGGATTGATTGTACACGACCTTGAATGCATGTTGCACTGTTTGCTTGCGGGACTGAAATGTGCATAGCCATTCTTTTTTTGTTTGTTGTGCTGTTGCATGTTTATAACCTAAAAAGTATTTTTTTCCACCTTTAGCCTGAACATTAACTTCTGCACCTGCTGTGAACACCTGTGATGCCTTTGAATGTGTGCGTTGAAGGCTTTCAGCCCTAGCTGGTCAACTGTATGGTTATTGGTTATTGATCCCGTGATTGGACGTCAGGGAGACTTATTTTAGATTTTGTATCTTAAACTGGCATGGGTTTTAAAACTGTGGGAATGGTTTATGAAGGTCTGAAGTCTTCTTACTCTGTTTCCGTGTATGCCCTTTAAGCGAGACTGTAAAGAGCTATTGCAGGATTTATTTTTGTATTTATCTCATGACAATGATTTTTTTAGATTTCTTTCATAAATATTTACAATAACTGTTTCTGGTTTTTTCTGAGGTATGGTTAAAGGTAGTGGCACTGGAGTCACCATGCCCTACCCAGGAGAGCCACATCATTGGTTTTCCCCCCTCCCCCCACCAGGAAAAAATGTGTGATTTTGGAGGGGAGTTGATTCCTGGTTACCATAAAAAGAATACAGCTGCCAGAATTCCTTGAGACAAATTGAGACTAATTTGTAACACCTGAAAATACAGCCTCCATGAAGATTGTTAGAGACATGAAAGCGCTTGGGGCAGAACAGCAGCTTGAAATGCAGCAGGTATTCAACACTGGGAACTAGAGTGCGTGCCTCACCCTCCCTCTGTCTCTCTACATATTGGTTCAGAGGTCCCGGGCTTTAGAGGCAGCAGTTAGAGGCCACCATGCCCTACCCAGGAGCGCCACATCATTGCTTTTCCCTCCTCCCCCCACCAGGATAAAATGTGTGCTTTTGGAGGGGAGTTGGTTCCTGGTTACCATAAACAGACTACAGCTACCAGAATTCCTTGGACCAATTGAGACTAATCTGTAAAACCTGAAAAGACAGCCTCCCTGAAGATTGTTAGTGACATGTAAGTGCTTGGAGGAGAACCGCAACTTGAAATGCAGCAGGTATTCAACACTGGGAACTAGAGAGCGTGCCTCACCCTTCCTCTGTTTCTCTACATATTGGTTCAGAAGTCTAAGGCTTTAGAGGCAGCAGTTAGAGGCAGTGGCACCGGGGTCACCATGCCCTAACCAGGAGAGCCCCATCATTGGTCGCCCCCCACCAGGAAAAAATCTGTGCTTTTGGAGGGGAATTGGTTCCTGGTTACCATAAACAGACTACAGCTACCAGATTTCCTTGAGACCAATTGAGACTAATTTATAACACCTGAAAAGACAGCCTCACATGAAAGCGCTTGGAGGAGAACAGCAACTTGAAATGCAACAGGTATTCAACACTGGGAACTAGAGTGCGCGCCTCACCCTCCCTCTGTTTCTCTACATATTGGTTCAGAAGTCCCAGGCTTTAGAGGCAGCAGTTAGAGGCAGCGGCACCGGGGTCACCATGCCCTACCCAGGAGAGCCACATCATTGGTTTTCCCCCCTCCCACACCAGGAAAAAAATTGTGCTTTTGGAGGGGAGTTGGCTCCTGGTTACCATAAACAGACTACAGCTACCAGAATTCCTTGGACCAATTGAGACTAATCTGTAACACTTGAAAAGACAGCCTCCCTGAAGATTGTTAGAGACATGAAAGCACTTGGAGGAGAACAGCAACTTGAGATGCAGCAGGTATTCAAAACTGGGAAGTAGGGTGCGCGCCTCACCCTCCCTCTGTTTCTCTACATATTGGTTCAGAAGTCCCGGGCTTTAGAGGCATCGGCACCGGTGTCACCATGCCGTACCCAGGAGAGTCACATCATTGTTTTAGATTTTGTATCTTAAACTGGCATGGGTTTTAAAACTGTGGGAATGGGTTTATGAAGGTCTGAAGTCTTCTTACTCTGTTCCAGTGTATGGCCTTTAAGCGAGACTGTAAAGAGCTATCACATGATTTATTTTTGTATTTATCTCATAACAATGTTTGTTTTTAGATTTCATTCATAAATATTTACAACAACTGTTTCTGGTTTTTAGTGAGGTATGGTTAGAGGCAGCGGCACCAGAGTCACCATGCCCTACCCAGGAGAGCCACATCATCGGTTTCCCCCCCTTCCCCCACCAGGAAAAAATGTGTGCTTTTGGAGGGGAGTTGATTCCTGGTTACCATAAACAGACTCTAGCTACCAGAATTCCTTGAGACCAATTGAGACTAATTTGTAACACCTGAAAAGACAGCCTCCCTGAAGATTGTTAGAGACATGAAAGTGCTTGGAGCAGAACAGCAGCTTGAAATGCAGCAGGAATTCAACTCTGGGAACTAGAGTGCGCCCCTCACCCTCCCTCTGTTTCTCTACATATTGGTTTAGATGTCCTGGGCTTTAGAGGCAGCGGTTAGAGGCCACCATGCCCTACCCAGGAGAGCCACATCATTGTTTTTTCCCCCCTGCCCCCACCAGGAAAAAATGTGTGCTTTTGGAGGGGAGTTGATTCCTGGTTACCATAAACAGACTACAGCTACCAGAATTCCTTGAGACCAATTGAGACTAATTTGTAACACCTGAAAAGACAGCCTCCCTGAAGATTGTTAGAGACATGAAAGCACTTGGAGGAGAACAGCAACTTGAAATGCAGCAGGTATTCAACACTGGGAGCTAGAGTGCACGCCTCAACCTCCCTCTGTTTCTCTACATAATGGTTTGCCACAATGCCATGTGCCTTGTATTGCTCAATGACACGAGATTATGTTTGGGGGGGGGGGTAACTTTTAGGGTTAAGACAACCCCGACCCAGTAAGAGAAAGTGAGTGGTGGCGCTTCACAAATTTGCTTTGTATTCACTGCCTCTCCATGTCCGTTCACCCTCCAAGCACACATTCAGTCTTGTGAACACCCCCAATGTTGGGAATCACCCAGGTGACTTGTACTGAGCACATACAGTCTATCAAGGGATACACTGACATTATTCACAGGGAATGCATTTAGGCAAGCATCACTTGTGCTTTGCAGGCATTTTGAAAATGTTCAAGAGTATGCGGCACACGCCCCGTTGTCTGGACTCAAACCCTCTACTTCGTGGTAGTTGATATTATCGGTGGATGCTGCTATTTGGTTTGGGATATAAGCCGAAGTTGTTGCATCAGAGCACAGATAGGAAGAAAAGGCATGCGAGGAGGGACATAACTCTTGTAGGTGTGATGTGCCCATCCATTGATTGCCCATGGCCCTGCTAATCCCCTATGACGATTCCCACCCAGTTCCAGCTTCTCTTCATCCAAAACACCTCCTCATGGGAACTCTTTGAACTCGCTTTAATCAAGCCTTACCATTAAACTTTGCACTTGAAGTGCCTGCCAGTGTTTTCATCAAAACAGTCGTCTGAGAATTGAAAACTTAATTGGAGTTATAAACCCGCTACTGGTCTGAAAAAAAAAATGCCTCCACCAGGTCTGCCTTCAGGCACTCGATTTATAAAAACTATGTTTGTCCTTCACTTAAGTACTGCCAAAATCTAGCATTGGCAAAGACAAACGTTTTGGCAGAAGTATTAGACATTTGACAGGCAGTGCTTTTAGAGGCACAAGAACTCAGGCCATTGTGCACCTGCTACCATCAATGGCCATTTAATACCACTACGGCAGATTCTGGCAAGTGCCTTCCCCATGCCTATACAAAAGCCCAAACTACTAGCATTGCCAATGCTTGTTTCATCGAGGAATTCTCTTGTTGCTGCTCTGTAACCATCACTGCTACCCCTCCCTTTGCTAGGCACATTGTGTGGTGCCGCAGCGGATGAGGAACAGTGAAGTGTGTGACAAACAGGGAAACACACTGCCCTACAAAGGTGACTGAGGAGAAAACAAGCCAAAAAAACGAAAATTACCAAACAAACTGTGCTTACTCCTCCTATCATGTGAGAACGTTCACAGTTCCATGGCTTTAGCCTAGTACTCCTTCTCACTCCTCCAGTGCTGGCCATTCCTTATTTCTTGTCAGATGTGTCAAGAGAGTTCTCCAGGATCTTGGGAATAATTGGAGGGATGAGGGAGCTGTTGATGGGATGGCTAGAGGTTTGGCTATGATGTCCCTGAGAGCACCTGCCAAATGCTACAGAGCAAATTCTGCCTGATTTGCGGACATGTGTGAAGGCTTTGGAGGCTTGGTGGATGGCGTGAAGTTGGATAGTACAATGTAACACAATAAAGGGTGGAATACGATAGGGGTGGATGGTGAAGGTTGCAATCAAGTGTTCAATTGTTTCCACTTTTTCAATGCAGAATGGGGAAAGGATGTCTGCGTTCTCTTTCCGTGTGCAAGGACTATCATGTTGACAAGGAGTGGGAAATTGTTAAGTCAATATGTTCCAGTGGCTGTAACTTTTCGCTGATCCATGTTTTCAACTCTAAGTCGAGATATGCACCTCTGCATCCTTTTTGTGAAACTGGAGACCTTTGAAAATTGCACTTTGTGGTTCATTTCTGAGTCCCGCGGAGCATCAGAAATGGTGCTTGACAGATGTGAATGTCTTATGCATGTTTAAACATGATTTCTTTTTAATGTTGTGTGGGATTTTCTTTGTTTTCGCTGGTGGGATGAGGGCACGGAACTCTATACATGCATTCCTACCTTGCATTACTGCTCCACACGCAAAAACGTGTCACGCAGGCATAACATTTTCATGGTGGCATGAAACCAATGCATTTCTGTTGAATACGACTGTTTTTGGCATGTTCCAAAAAAGGCGGATCTATAACAATTCACTGTGAACACCTCTCACTAAGGCTAATTATTGGACGTGTTTACACCTTTTTCCGAAAGGTAGTACAAACACAATGCAATGGCGAATACTCAGTTTTTTCATTTATTTCCACTGCATGTTGTAACTGATGAAAATAACAATGACTGGTATTAACAGACTTGCAAATCAAGGCAGTTCCCTCCAGGCAATTAGGATATTTTTTCAAGTCTTCAGTTTGCAGTTTGCCCATGCAGGCTGAATAAGACCTTTCTCTCTACTCTTACTGAACCCGTTACAACAGATTTATGCTTTCAGATAAACCTGTGACGAGTGAAAAGTACGCAGTCATGCCCCTACATTTTTACAAAAAGGTAGCAGGCACCCCTCTCCAGAAAGAACATGGCATGATAACCTGTTCTGAGATGAGAGTTTGCAGCACACGCTTTTTCCTCACTGTACCTTTCACAGAAGGGAAATATCCATTTGCATATCAGTCTTTGTCCCACCCACATGGGCAGTCCAGCAACAAAATGCTATGGCAATTCCCTTCTGAACAAGAGTACCAACTGCAACCCCATACACGTGTTTCAGCCTTGTTGGGCCTCATCAGTGAGGTGGAGCTGTGCCTCTCTGAGCACAGTGAGCAGGGAGCCCACGTCTGAATTCCCCCAGGTATCTCAGGGTGACCAACCCCAAGTTCCTTGCACATTTTTTTTCAAAAAGGTAGCAGGCACCCCTCTCCAGAAAGAACAAACCTCCGTTTCCATGTTATTTGCTGATTTCAGATAGCCATACTGGCTTTTAGTTATCCCAGAAGAGATTCTGCAATAGGGTGATTGTTTTGAGAGTTTGTTGGCTCACACTGACATCTCATGACCTTCCTCTATTGTTACACTGCATACACATGGCTTCCGCAATGCCACTTTCAAACATTCATAGAACCCATGATCATCTCGCAAGGCAATCATGTTTTTATCTTATGATGCTTCAACCAATTCACATCTGCACTTAAGGCCCTTCAGTGGTTATGGATCAAGGAAACCATAGGCATGGTCCGTATAGGCCGTGCAACACCGAAATGTCATTAATAGTTAGTGTTGGATCAAACATAACATGGGCAAAATTGGTGAGGACAACACTGCAAACCATCATTTTCACTAACTGCATTACTATGACATAAGGGGGCAAACCACAATCTAGTCAGTCTTGGTCCACCCCAATAAATGCACTCTAGCCCGAACTGGAGGAGGCACACATTCATTACTCGTTTCCCGCTTGAGGCATGCCCGAACCTGAAGAATAGTGGTTGGAACATTCTAAAACAGGCATTTGAAAGGGCCCCTACTTCAGATCAATGTCAGTGGCCATAATTGATTCAAAATGTTCCCTCCATCATACTCCAAAGTTGATTGAGTTACCCTAAGTGAGGCAGGTATTCCAAGATGTTGGTTGCGAGCAAGCTTCACCTCCAAAAGGATGCTCATTGAAGCCAATACATGTCTGGGGTTGCTGTAGGTCTTGTGCCAAAGGGATGCTTAATCAACAATGGGCTGTGGTTCAAAGAGATGATAAATTAAAGTTCAAGAGGGACTCATTATGCTGCAATCATGCATTCTTACTTTTCTCACAGCAGCAATCATGCTGCTTCCGAGCATGAATTACACCTTTGGAGATTAGGAACAAAAGATCTAGGTCATATATTAACCTTAGTATACCTGCAGCCTCATTGGCTCGATTGAAGACCCTATGCCTCCCTGTGGCAGTTCAAGTAAGACTTCCTGAGCCTGCAGGTTAGGTGACAGAACAAATGTGTACTAGCCACCTTCATACAGGGACGAAAACCACACCTGGCATCCTTCCTCTACCATCTATCCATTAATCCAATCATTGGCAGTTGGGCCACGTTCAAAAGTACATAACGTTTCCATCACTGCTGAGGTGTGCATGCAAATGTAGACGTAAGAGTGTTGAGTTGGGTAACCTGCAGAGAGCTTGTTCTCAAAATAAGTAATCTTGTGGGAGCATCTAGCTAAACTTGCTTCCATTTCCACCACACTATGTTCACCATACTCTGCTCTTATTGCCCACAGATGAAGATTACCAATGGTATGCAGGCTACCTCTCATACATGGATTTGTTAAAGGAGATAGGGATATAGATAATGCAAGATAATTGATGTCCTTTCAGCATTCTGGCCATCTGGCTAAGGTCCTCTGCTACAACACTGCAATAACAGCTGCCACCTTTCTCGAAGATGACTCTGCCAACACAAATGTGGGTTATGAGGGCATTCCCTTACCACTGCACCCTACCCAATGCATCATTCTCTTAAGATAGCATGGAAAGCTGTACCACATTGGTCAATGGAGGAACATTCTGTGTATCCCTGTGTAGTTACGGAGCCACATTAACATTAAGTGCCCGATTCATGGAATATTTTGCTCGGAAAATAGGGACTTTGCGGGCCATTCTACATGCAAAACCCCCCTTCATCAATGTATGGAATCGAATTTGCAGGACTTTCACAGACCTTGCGTGGACTCTGTGCTGGACCGGCATATCTCTGCATGCAGTCGAGCGCATTGCATGAGACTCCTCTTAGAGCGTGGATGGGGCCTGCACAGAGATAAAAATAGGGGACAGAATATGTATATACCCCATTTTCTACTGAGAATGAGGAATAAAGTGGGCGTGTTGAGGGATGAGACATGCAAATCAATGGCACACCCAATCCACCGCAAACCCAACCAAATTCATGGATTTCAACAAACAACCTCAAATCGGAAAAGGTCACACACAAACTCTGAGATCCAATTGGCCACATGATAGCAGGCGTAAAGTACAATGTGCAAAGGATCCAATGTGTATAAAGCATGCAATGCACACCATAGAAACATTGCCCAGCCACAATGAACACTGCAATAGTGGGAGCCATCGTACATTGAAGCAAAAAAAGGAGGAGGATGCCCGGGCCCCGATTTCTGCAGCATATACCATGCTGTTTGGAAGGCCTGATGATCAGGGTATGCCAGGTACCGGTTCCCACCCCATGTCATCCTAGACCTTGTCAGGGAGTTGGAGCAAGACCTAGCATCAACTCCCAGGACCTTACCCCCCCTTGGAAAAGTGCCGACAGCACTACATTTCATTGCCACAGACTCCTTCCAGCGCACAACTGCCATATTTGAGGGGATATCACGGGTCACACAATCCCGCTGTGTCCACCAGGTCTTGGCCTGCATAATATCACATGTGTGTCTGCATAGGCACATATATATGTCGAGAACACTTGAGGAAAGGCAGAGAGTGTGCCAGTATTTGTATGTGGTTGCACACTTTCCACGTGTACTTGGAGCCATTGATTGTACACATGTCACTGTATGGCCCCCCCAAATGACGGCGCACATATACTGTAATCGCAAGCACTGGCATTTCATCAACATACAGGCCATCTCTGATGCAAATGGAGTGATAATGCAAGTCAATGCCAATTTCCTTGTCAGTACTCATGACAGCTACTTTTACCACCAGTTAACACTCTACCGTGCCCTGGCATTGTGAAAATATGGCAAGACCGGGCTAATTGGTGAGTATTAAATGTCATGCACATGCAAGCATGCATTCATGTTTCAAGCTGAATAACAAATCTAACAAATCATGACAAAAAGTGTCAATAACAACGATGGAAACATTTTCAGGGGACATTGCAAACCCGCTATCACAGTTTATGATGACGCCATACAGAAATCCTGCTACACCAGCTGAGGTAAGATATAATGCAGCACATATGCCCACAAGGGGCATAGTGGAGTGCACATGCGGGATGCTCAATCACATTTCCGCTCCCTAGACCACTCTGGTGGGGTATTGCTATGTGCCCCACCAGTAGTCTGTAAAATCATTGTTGCAGCATGTGTATTGCATAATGTATCAACAAGGCGTGGCATACCAGTTGATATGCAGGTGGGGCACCACCCTCAGCCACATACACCACCCTTGCACTTGGATTGCCAAAGGGCACAGGGAGAGGCTGCACACACCCAGCGGGTGCAAACATACTTTACATGAAAACCTGCCCCAGTAGAACACACACAGTGAGGCCACAGCCTTGGTGACATTCAGTGATGAATTGGTGCCTATCCTCCATGCTCATAACAATATCCTGAGAATGTGTGTCTGTGAGAGGCAAACTGTGTGTGTCCACTAGACATAATATAACATGCACAAAACACCAACAAAGTCATAGCAAATGGAAACAACAGTATCCATTTTGTTGTCTGAAGCACGTTCAGATCCCAGCCCCTCCCAAATGATTCTCATTTTATTTATGTATTTATTTTATTCATAATGCACCTATACACAATGGGCCTCATTACAAGTCTGGCGGGTTGCCGCCGGACTCGTGACATTTTACCAACACTTAGCTTGCTGGTGCCACCAGGACATTACAAGTCCTGTCAGACTAGCAAGCTAGGTGCCAGTAAATGCTCTTCCCCATTCACGTGGAGTCCGATAGGACTCCATGGGAATGAGTTCACAGAAGCACTGGCACTGTTGCTAATGCTGCCAGTGCTTCCGTGATCAGTCTGCCTACCGTGACCACTGTGCCCGGCAGGGTCAGACCTGTCGGTCATAGCAGCATGGCAAGCAAATTTGTAATTAGCTGGTCCATAAACAAGGGTCCCGGTAAGCTTACCGGCATCCTTGTTTCCAGACCGGCAGGGTCATAACGAGGCCCAATGTGTTTCGAGGCGCAAATGTGGAATGAAAACGAACATGTGGGGAATGCATAGGGGTGGTCATAGGGGGAAGGGGAGATCTTTTTGGTCGAGGTGACTTGTGGGAGACCCATGTTTTGTAGAAGCACATATATATTCAGAATTGTAACCTAAGAATTAGAAGCTACAAGCATTCCGGATGACTGAATGCTCTCACTCTGACACACACTGCGAATTCTTTAAAGTAGTTGGGTTCTATATTCTGGTGTGTAGATAAACAGTGTAGATATAGCACATTGCATTGTATTGCCAAACAGAGAACTGTAGGACACATTAGCCACGCTTGTTGCGTTGTTGTATCTTTACCAGTAATCCTGTGTCACATCAGCAGGGATTTATATTAATTGAGCAGCACCGCTCCCAGGTGCTACAACTCCCAGGAGCCCCAGCGCAGCATTTAGTATAACGTCAGGCATTTCATTGCTGGCGCTTTACAGCCAAGCCGGTGTTTGCCGGGCCTCACCGTCCGCAGTGGCCAAGGCCACAAAGGGCTGCCAACACAGGACATCTAGATGGGGAACCCTGCGATTATTCCCCTAGAGGTAAGATGGTTATTTCACAGGAGGAGAAACTACTTCTAGACCTGAAACAGGTACAGTGCATGGCGTCCGTGCAACACTTTGCACTCAACGCAATGGCGGAAGATAGATCACAGACTCTGAAAGCGCAGCATGCAAATCAGCCAGTCCTGGTTAAATATATTGAATATCGGAGTAAATTTCGAAAACAATAAAAATACAAGAAGAAGAGGATAACATTCCAGACGGGAAAAACACAAGCAAAGGGGGAGAACCCAAAGTTTTAAAAGCCTGCCTACACAACACTAGGATGCTAAATCAACACGTGCGATGTATACATGATTCCATTCTGGAAGAAGACTTAGACCTGTTACTCCTAACCGAAACATGGATCCAAGACGCCATTGGCCCGATGTGTGCCATTGTGGTCCCAGAGGGATTTACCATCTATCACAAAAACAGAAAGTCCGGGATTGGGGGTGGGCTTGTTGTCATAGCTAGGGAAGCAATCCACATGTTCACTGCCTCAACTACATGTCTCAGCTGCAAAGTCTTACACCTTAAGCACACCCCTACAGAGAATAGTTGCATTAACATAATTGTGGTATACATACCCCCATCACTAACGTTGGATTTCACAGAAGAAATCATACAACAACTTAATAACCTTAAAAGTACAAACACTGCTACCTTGTTGTTGGGAGACTTCAACAGATGGAGAGGAAACCCTGGATACAAAGAAGCTATCTATTTGGAGAATGACTTAAATAACATTGACTTCAATGTAACTAATAAGGAACCTACCACAGCCAAAAGGAACCAATTAGACTGGGTCATCACCCACTACTTGGACATCGGGGTGATAGAGACTTCTCCGTGCATCTGGTCATATTACTATAAGGTGATTTTCAAAGTACAGCTAAAAAATCCTCAACTGAAAAATAACAACGAACCAAAGAAAATAGCCAACAGAAAATATAAGAAATCGGGACAGTTCGAATAATGCATAAATATGATCCTGGGGAGCACAAAGTAAGTGGCACATGTGAGGACATCGTTATGAGATATCTGCAAGGCGCACACAAATTAGTGGAGCAACTGGCACCCATCAAGGCAAAACTTGTCAGAACCAATAGCAATCATCAAAAATGGTTTAAGAATGAGCTTGTTGAACTAAAAAGGTAAAAGAGGAGATAAGAGGGCAGATGGCTGAATCAACATACACAGGCCAATAACGACAGTTGGAAGAGAACAGAGAAACTCTATAAGAAGAGCATAGGCGAAGCTAAGAAAGAGTACTTTAACAATCAGATCAGGTTAGCCACTAACTCAACCAGCAAGCGCTTTGATATCTTAAAATCCATTGAAAAACCAATCCACACCCTTTACCCCTTCCCAGGAAGACTTGGAAAAGGTCCATTAGGCCTTTGCTAACAAAATCAAGATAACAAGGGAGAAAATAATACCAGCTCAAATAATATCGAATGACCAGACAGTTCAGCCACCCCCGGAAAAATCATTGACACAGCCAGGAAAAATCAATTTCAACCCCATTACAGAATAAAAGTATTGTCCTCTATGAAGCCCACAGCATGTCAGGAAAATGTCATTGCCCCAAAAATGATATTTGAAAATAAAGTTATCTTTGCACACATGCTTATTAAAATGGTAAATGCGTCTTTCAGAGACGGAACAATACCTAAAAGCATTAAAACGGTCACCATCACTTAGATCCAGGGCATCTCTCGCCCGGCCTCCGGAGCGAAGGGTAGACAAAGAAAAGGGTAATTCCTGTTTGGACCTGTTTGGACCAGTAGGATCCAGGGCCCGAACCCCTGATCAGACAGCAGGTAAGCATGCACCAACATGTGTTTACTCCCTCTGTCCCCACAGGTCATCCCCAACTCCGCTGGTCCCCCTTGTGATGCTCTGTGTGCCCCCCCCTTCGCACACACAGGTGTTGCCTGTTTTGCTTGATACTTTGACCCTGCTCCCCCTGACCCCCTCCAGCCTACTTCTGCAGGAGTCTGTCCTGATACATTCTGGTTTCATCATCACCGTCTTGTGGTCAATGCTGGATTTGACTTTTATGGACTTCATTTAGTCACAGTGCGTCACCCTTTCTCAACTCTCATGCTGAACTTCCTTTGCATCTTGTACTCATGGTGGCCCTGAATCATGCTGTTCCCATCTTCATCTTGTATCCTGGCTTGCAACATTATGTGTTACTGCTGACTTCTGCAATTGTATTTGCTCTCCCCTCTTGCTTCTCCACTCTTTTTGACTGTTTACTCTCTCTTCTCTCCTCCTCTCCCTTTCTCCCTTTTCCTATCTCGTCCTCTCCTCCCCTTACTTTCTTCTATGCACCTACTCTATCAGAATTGTCCTTTGGCCTAGTATGATAGCACCCTTGTCTGTCTCCTCCTTCCTCCCCTTACTTGTCCCCCCCCCCCCTCCAGCACTATCGGAAATATTGTCAGGCCTAGTACGATAGTCACTTGTTTTGTCTTCCCCTCCCTTTCTGCACCCCTCTCCCTCACCAGCTCTACCAGAAATGTCGTCAGACCGAGTACGATAGTTAATTTCACATCCTTACTGTTCATGGCCTGTAAGAATGTCATTGTATTTTCCCTTGTTCACTCGCTTGCCTTGAATCGCTTTGAAGCACATTGTGTATAGGCACTATATTAATAAACTATCATATCATATCATATCTTTGGTAAAAAAAACCTGGCCAGAATCAAAAAGATCCTGGAAATATGCGACCTATTACCAACTGCAATATCATACTCAGAGTGATGGATAAGGTAGCCATTGCACAGCTGCAAGAATATGTTGAGTCTAATAACATACTGCATAGCCAACAGTCAGGTTTCCTGACAGCACACAGTACGGAACAGCAATGTTAGACTTACAAACACACATGCTCAGAATTTTGGATAATGGCAAGACGGGCCTATTTATTTATTTATTTATTCACATTTTTTAAGCGCTCAGCAGCCCGTGGGCGTTGTGGCGCTGTTTACATTGGATGTTCATATCTTAGTTACAGTAGTCACGTAAACACATACAACATGAAGTAGCATTGTGGCACTTGTACAATGGGTGCAGAGGGCATAGCTCTGAGCAAGTACATACAGTGAGCTAGCAGCTAATTGAAGAGTGTCGTTTTTAGATTTTTGCGGAAGGCCTGGAGAAAGGTTTCAGCTCTGAGGGCTGTGGGTAGCATGTTCCAAAGCTTAGGTGCCAGATAGGGGAATTCTATTCCTCCTGCCTTGGCCGTGGTAATTCGTGGCACTGTAAGTTGGTTGGTGTAATCTAGTCTAGTGGGTCTAGTGGATTGTGTTCTGACTAGAGTGTCTGATAAGTAAGAGGGTGCGGTTAGGTTGATGCAATTGTGTGCGGTGGAGAGTATCTTAAAAGTGATTCGGTCTTTAACTGGTAGCCAGTGAGCATTTTTTCTAGCTTGAGAGCCTACTCATACTCCTGGATCTTAGCGAAGCTTTTGACCTCTTGGATCACCAACAACTCCAATGGGCACTGGAGAAGGTGGCAAACTGCCCCAAAGATGCCACCAGATGGTTGGTATCATTTCTAGTAGATAGAAAATCAAAAATATACTGGGGGGGAAATTCTCCAAAGAGGCACCCATACTATGTGGCGTCCCGCAGGGTGCAAGTTTGTCATCACTTTTGTTCAACCTCAGGTGTTTCTGCGTAGTGCTTGAGAACACCAGAGCCTTTTTCACGAACTGCGCAGATAACACCCAGTTGGTGGGGGAACCAAGCAGCAACTACTCTGAGGACAGCACTAACGTGCCGACATTATATAACACGATCGAGACATGGATGCAGAAGAACTGGATGTGCCTCAATGGCAATAAAACTGAAATGATGATCTTCGGATCCCAGCAGGCTCAAGCTAAACTGGGAACTGAATATGAATCATTTCTCATCAAAGATTCCCCAATTCAGGTCTTAGGGAAGGTGAAGACCCTAGGACTCGTCCGGGAGGCCTCAATGGGCACAGATGCCCAGGTCCAGAATCTCAATAAGAACTGTTATTACCATCTACGTCTTCTCAGAGCCATTCAAATATATCTAAGCAAAGAGAATGCCGCAATCATTGCCAGGACCACCGTTCTTTCTTCAACTTGATTACGGTAATAGTTTACTACTGGGCGTAAACACTTGTTGCAAAGGAAAATGTCAAGTCATTGAAAACAATGCAGTAAGAATAATAAAAAGGAAAACATCACCGCTGATAGAATGGCACTACAATGGCTGACCGTTGAGGGCAGGATACAGAGAAAATCTATGATGCCGGTCCACAGGTACCTTCACGGGAAAGCGCTGGCGTACCTGAAGGAAAGGATCACTCACCAAGTGCCAAGGTGCGCTCTCAGATCAGAGGCCCTGGGCTAGATCTCAGTCCTACCCCACAGATGCTCTAATGGGTTGGGGAGAGCATTTCCAGTGTTAACAGCACAAAAATGGAATAACCTTCCACTACGGCTCAGACTTGAGCCCAACTATGTAATTTTCAGAAAACATCTGAAAACATTCCTTTTTAAGTGAGGTGAGGACTTTTTAGTCCAGTTAGCTGCTTCTTTTGGTAGGGCATCCACTGTCCCGTTATCAATATGTTTGTATTGTTTGTGTTCTTGTTTTGCGCCCCGATGCCTGCAGGCTTTCGGCACAATATACATTAATAAATAAATACATAAATAAATATTCAAGTGAAAAGAACCTCTTGCTTTACAGAAGTGTCACGTACAATGCATTGCATGCCTATGATAAACAGAACATGAATGAACACTCTTTTTGAGAGTAGGCCTCCTTCCTTGCAGGCTGTGTGGGAAACACAGAACAACAAGACCTCTTCTGTTGCTTGACAATCACACCCCAATCCCCAGGCAAGGCAAGGAATACGCATGTATGCACACTTACACATATATAACGTTACAACCTTGTACAATTACACAGAAATGTGAACAGTCAAATGGGAGTATGGTTTGGTTTGGTTTGGTTTATTTTATTTATTTATAAAGCGCAACCAGGCCAGGGGCATACTGGCGTGTACGTTTTTTTAACATGTTACATGAAAGTACAGTTACATTAGCAAGCAGTAGGCAACAGTTACAATAGTTGCGGTTACGAATAAACACATACATTGGTATTACAGGAACAGGCTTACATGTTGCAATTTAGGGTGGTGGGTCGAAGGTGAGACAGACAGTAATATTATCTACAATATGTACAGTGGGTAGGCAGTAGATCTAAGCTCTAGGAAGCTAAGCTGTCGACGTGTCCAGGTCATGAAGCCAGAGTTTGGTGTTGCGTTTAAATAAGTTGAAGGAGTTTACAGACCTGATTGGAACAAGTAGTGTGTTCCAAAGCTTTGAGGCTTGTACAGGGAAACTAACTCCTCCCGAGTTATGGAGTTTGAATCTCGGTATGGACATGGTGTTAACTTGAGCTGTTCTAAGTGGTCTTGTAGATATGTGTGGGGTAAGTTGATTGGAGATGTAGGATGGTGCGAGGTTACCCCTGGCTTTGTGGGTCAGGGCAAGAGCTTTGAGGGATATTCTGTGCTCTGTAGGGAGCCAATGCAAGTTACGTCTAGTCTCGGAGATATGCGACTTCTTGGGGATGTTGAGGGCTGCCCTGATGACGTTATTTTGAGTTACTTGTAGTTTGTGAATATTTTTACGGCTAGTGCCTAGGTAGAGGGCATTACAGTAATCTACTTTGGACAAGACTAATGTTCTAGCAAGAGTAATGCAGTTAGGTGTGGAGATAAACGGCCTGCATGCGGTAATGAGTTTACAAGCGTAGGCGGCTGATGACGCTACTGCATTGGTTTGTTTAGTGAAGGATAATGTGGCATCGAGGTAGATACCAAGGGTTTTAGTATTGTTAGAGACAGGGATGGGGTTACCATCAATAGTGAACGATTTGAAAGCAGTATTTAGCTTTTTTAGTTTAGCATGAGTGCCAAGGATAATCAACTCAGTTTTTTCATCATTGAGACAAAGTCCATGGTGTGCCATCCACGCTTGTATTACTGCATATATTTCATTGAGGGTTTTGCTATCATTTTCGTAGTCGCCAGAGATAGGAATGAGTATCTGGGTGTCATCTGCATAATTCGTGTAAGTGACACCCAGATAGTCAAGGATATCGAAAAGGGGCTTTGTAAATACATTATAGAGCGTTGGGGACACGCAAGAGCCTTGTGGGACACCACAAGGGACTGGTGAGGGTTCAGCCGAGTCAGTAGGAGAAAAGACCCTCATGGTTCTGTTCGCCAAAAAGGAGCTGATCCAGGCAGTGGCTGCGTCAGAAAAGTGAGCTGCAGATTTCAGGTGTTGGCAAAGCGTTTGGTGGTTGACCAAGTCAAAAGCTGCTGACAGATCAAGCAGTAAGAGCAGTGCTAGTTTGCCATTGTCTTTTAAAATTTGAATCTGAGTAGTGAGATCTATTAGGGCAGTTTCCGTGCCATGTCTAGGTCGGAAGCCGGATTGCCTTAGTCCCAGAAGATTGTTTGTTTCTAGATACGCCTGTATTTGCAGATAGGCTGCTCTATCTAGTATCTTTAGTAAGAAGGGTACAGTTGTGATCGGCCTATAGTTAGACGGGTTGGCTGGGTCAAGAGTGGGTTTTTTGATTAGTGGGATGACCCAGGCATCTTTTAAGTTATCAGGCACTACTCCCGTTTTGAAGGAGGCGTTGATAAGGTTAGTAATAAATGGTGCCAATTCATGAGCTGCTGCTTTTATAATCGGAGCAGGACAAGCGTCGCCTTGGCAATTAGATGGTTTGAGTTTCCTAATGATGTTTTCTACTTCCCAAATTGAGAGGGGTGAGAAACTAAATGGTTTACAGGTTGGCTCAAAGGTAGGTGACTTGTTAGGAGGTTGTTTGTGTTCCGGGTCGGCGAGTAACAGGTCTTTTTTTCACATTGATTTTAGATTGTAAACGGGCTATTTTGTCTAGGTGTGCCTTCTGGATGTTGCTGCACCATAGTGCATCTGTGAGACATTTATCAATGGGGGCAATAGGGGATTCTAATTCTTTTAGAATCTTAAAGAGTTCTTTTGTGTTAGATTCCACTTGTTCAATCCTTTTGTTGTTGGTGTTCTTTTTGGCAAGTATAATGGCTTCATTATAGCTAGAAGTTGCTAAGGTTAGTTCAGTTTTATTATTTACTGAAGGGCACTTTTTCCAATGTGCTTCTGCAGTTCTTTTAGTTTTACGTAGTTCTCTAAGGTGCGGCGTGAACCAAGTGTTCAGGTGACGTTGTGGTTTAGGTTTCCGCAACTTTAGGGGGGCGATGGTATTCAAGGCTTTCAGTATTGCCTGATTGTAAATGTCTACTAAGACTGTGGGGTCGGAGGTGGCCACGTTGTCAAGAAGGGGAAGTAATAGCGGTAGGAGTTTGTCTGGTGTGATGTCTTTCTTATTTCTAGTGCTGGTGGCTGGAGCGATGATAGGAGCAGGGTGTTGTGTGTTGGCTTTGATGGAAAAGGTTATTTTATGATGATCAGACCAAATACATGGATCACTGGAAAGAAGATCAGTCAAATGGGAGTATGGATGTGGCCAATTAGGAAGGTCATGCCCATGGAAGTCATGGCAGAGGCCCTTAGCTGCCAAAACATGAGCTGAGATTCAGGAAACCAGCACCCCCCAGGATAATGGCCATCACATTTAAACAACTGGATGCCTAGGGATAAAGCTCCTAAATCCTTCATGAATCAGATGGATCAGTGGGATATGCATGAACCTTTGGGAGGAGAACCTGACAAAGGGGGCAACAGAGAACCACAAGGTCTGTGATTTCTAGCAGGAGAGAAAAGGGTGATGCCAACGTCAATAAGATTGTGGTGGGGTGTCCTGATGGGTGGGCCTGCATGTCTGGGATGAAAAAGCAGTCGCCTTGTTGCAAGGACCAGGCTGATCTCAAAGTTGTCTACCAAGCTCATGTTGATGATGGCCAGGTGCACATCACGTGGTTAGACACCAAGATTGGGTGGAGTAATTGAAAGCCTAACCAATCATTTCACAGTGACCCACAGTGTAGAGACCATCACCCATGTGTGAAGAAGTTGGAGTATGAGATGACACTGCCAATGGGAGAGGGGACAATATGTGAATATAAGCATGTAAATAGACGGTAGTCAATGATGGTGGTGGATGAGCACTGTACATGAAATGCGTCACACATGACGACTCACATGGTTAGAACGTGCTGCTTGCTATGATTAAGAAAGAGAGCTCTGTGGCAGTGAACTCATAATACCCTGTCACCATTTTCCTTTTTGTATACAAAACAAAGCTCTTGTTCTTCCCAAAAAAGGGAGCACCTAGCGTTTTCCCCAGTGGGTTGTTAATTCAATGCGTGTTTGTTGTGAGGTTACCCTACATTATCCACAGCAAAGCACACAACACAAGCAACAAAACCCTGACCACTGTCACATGAACACCACCAACTACTGTGTATGTAGACCCTCAACAACACAGCACAAAATGGAACACAGCAAGTAACACATCTCAGGACTGCCCTTGCCTCCATATGTGTGTCACACAACAATATACATGTGGAGAGGCCACCCCATTCCATGACAACAAGTATGCTCACAATACACATTTACATAAAAGTGGTCAGGTAGACTTTGAGAAATGCAAGTGCACTGCAAGAATGATGCACATCTCACCTCACATCTATCCCCTTCTGAGCCTGCACCAGCTGTGCCATCCAATGCATCCACAATCCCTTCTGTAGGTCTGCATACCACCCAACTCTGTTGATGTGTTGCATGCATGCATCCAACAGCAATGTCACCTTCAATTGCAGCAACAGACTTCCCCTGCAGAATGCCTCAGAATAGAAAATAAAACACAATGTAAGGGCAGGTAACACATCCATGCACCCAATTTCACTGTAATATGTGCCCCCCTGAGTGCCATGCAACAAATGCAACAATATCTCCCTAGCCACCCATCAACATGTGTCCCCGTGGCATGCAATCAGATCCATACACCTCTGGGGCATGCATTTCAATCACCCCAAACAGTGACACCTTCCCCACCCACAACACCTACACTGCCTGCCCCCCCAGAGTGCCATGCAGTGAAGGACCAGGTGCCACTTACCTCTTGTCCTGGTGAGGGGACATTGTGAACACACTTGTCTGACTTGAGTCAGAATGATGCTGAGATGACTCTCAAATAGAGATCACTGAGAGTATGGAAACACAGGATCCTCTTGGAGGCACTCCCAATGCCATGAAATGGCATCCCCTGATTAACGTGGCACCAGGACAGTGCATTAAACGCTGACAGGGGAGCCGATGAGGGAAAGTCCAAGACGATAGAATGCAAAAATCTCATCAATGGCAGTGAAGACAGGATCCGGCACATGGCAGCTGGTCAAAGAGGCAGTAATCATGCAGAAAGGCAGGGCACAGAGGCAACTGGCATAAAAGAGACAACCAGACAAGAGAAAGGAATGGGAAAAGGAGGCCAAGGAGATTGCCACGCAATATGGATTAGGCAACAGGGAAGATGAAGGGAAGGCAGAGTTCACAGGGTCTGTACTGAACGAAGAACAATGTGCTGGGAACTGAAGAGAGCGTTGAGATGCACTGAGCAGCAGTCAACAGGCTGAAAAATATCTGCCGGTGTGCCGTCCATGGAACATGTCACAATCGCAAACAACAACACCAGGCCAATGAAGTGTGTCTGGTGTCTGTAGTGATCATGGCATCCCCCAAATGGCCTGCAATGCTGTGCTGTGTGTGGACTTGTCTTGGGGGGCAGAATTACCAAGAGTGGACTGCCAGCATGTGTCGACATGACATGAACAGCTGAGTGAATGGGAAGCTGCGTGGAAGGCAACACACATGCAAAGACGGCAAGAAATCACTTGCTAGACTCCCATCACCATCTGTCCCAACACCCATGCAGCCAGACTGGCCACCCTCATGACAACTCACCAATAAATGCAGTACAGTGACATCCCCCGCACAACAACCCCCCACAACCAGTGTCCCTCTGATGGCTGTGCAAAAACAACAAGCATACAACCACCAGCCTACCATCACCATGTGTTCCCGCACACATGAAGG
The DNA here is from genome assembly GCF_040938575.1 of Ambystoma mexicanum. Classification (NCBI taxonomy): domain Eukaryota; kingdom Metazoa; phylum Chordata; class Amphibia; order Caudata; family Ambystomatidae; genus Ambystoma; species Ambystoma mexicanum. The sequence continues at coordinate 229,637,454 of NC_090933.1, forward strand.
CAGACCTGCTCACCTGAGTATAGAGGCATTGCTAAGGGAGCCTGAGGGGGCTATATCCCCAGGTCTTTTGGTTGTATCCCCAGATGGAAGCTCAGGGGCTACAACCAAAAGGCTAGCTAGGCCTGAATCCCGACAAGCCCAACAGTAGCATAGCCTCAGACCTTTTTCAGACCTCAGCCTGCCTCAGTACAAGGACAAATAAATACACACCACACAGTGCCAGGCTCCCTGCCACCAAAACACCAGAATTGCCACTCTGTGTGCCTTTGACTTACCAGCACAACGTACTCACCTGTCTCGCAGCCACAGCTTTCGACCTGAAACAACATTCTGAACTTGCAAAGACATGCATTATGTCAATGTAAAGATACTGGACACCCATGTCAACTCTCATATGGAATAAGGAAACAGCCATGGACCATTCACTGTAAACGCCTGGAAGTACAAAAAACCAAGCGTCCTCAACTATCAACATACCAACATCAAAACCCGCTAACAGAGAAATCATTGGCAGCAAAGCAAACAGATTACAAGCACAGCACGACATGCACCCTGGAAACAAGTGTAAGTCACCCCCTGGATGCGGCCACAAGTGGGGACATTGATTGCAGGCATACAAGTTCTGCACACCCACTGTGAGGTGTCACGTGTGCCTTTGGGTCACCCATGGATGCAGGGGAGGAGGAGCACTCCAAGTTAGTTTAGTAGTTGATGGTCTCGGGAGTGGAAGTACAAGTGTGGAAGCTGATGAGAAGGATGACAGAGGGCAAGAGTGAGACAGGTCAAAGAATCATGACTGTATAGCAGTGGAGTGGTAAGAGAGAAAGAGAAGGATGGCGGAATCGCAGTGCAAGGAGGAGACTGATTGGTGGGGGATGAGGAAAGATATGTTGGACATTACAGTAGGTGAGGGCAAAGAGAAGGTGGGCAATAGAGGAAGACAGATGGAAACACATGAAAAAAGCAGCATGGTCAGATAGCCTGGAAGCCACATAGATGGAAAACTAGTACATGTTGGGGGTGAGGAAAGACAAAGGTGGGTGAGGGAGAAGGGCAGACTGGAAAAGTCAATCAGCAGCTTCATATTACAGAAACAACATGCTCAAATCACCATGCCATGTAAATTAAAAAGAGACTCATGAATGTAACAATTTCCCTGCAAATAAGTGCCTCCAACCACATCCCCAAACCCTGCACCAACCACCATCCCCCCGGTTGGACACCACTGTAAATGGACATGAGGACAATATGCAGCTGTTCAATCACCCTCCAATAGACCACACACCCTGGACGTGATTGTCCCAGCACGTGTGCAGGGATCACAGGGTGCACTGGCAACACCTACAGGGACAACAGATGAACAGAAAGTGGGGGTAGAGGATGATGTACCACATGAATGTGCCTACAATGTGCACACACACACCGTGCAGTCACTCACAGTGCTGGATTAGAACATCAAGTAATGGAAAAGGAAGTAATGCAATACAGCCAGGTGGAGAGAACATATTAAACAGAACAATGACCAACAAGTGGCCTGATTGGGGAACACACGTACAGTCTGTCAGAGCTACACATGCACATGGCCGTACAACCATAGATGCACAAAGTGTGACAAACCTGTCTTGTGGAGTCAATGTAGACGAATGCCAAGATCTGTGTCACTAGAGGCAAGGCCATGAAACGGAGCAGCTGAGCTTGTTTAGACCTCAAAATGGACATGTGTGTTACATGTGGAATTGTAGCAGGGCAGGTCACGTGAGTGGATAATGGAGTGGAGTGGGCACTGACACAGGTGAAAGACTAGTGTGGGCAGAGAACTCACCTGCAAGGCCCCATAGGACACATGGGGCAGGGTGAGAAGGGTGGCAGTAAGAAGACATCATGACAGACAGCTAAGCAAGTGGCAAACAACCAAAATACATATAGTACAGATGCACAGAGAATGCTGCACGTTAATGAGTATGTAGATACGGAATGTGGCAAATACTGCACATGGCTCATCAGCACACCTTCACCCTCCTTTCCTGTCACTCTCTAGCTGGCCTCCCTTGGCCCTCCTCCTACCCCCACCTATGAGGCAAAGACCCTAGGGTCATCTTTGACTCCACGCTTTCCTTCTCTGCCCACATCTCTGATGTCTCGAAAAAGTCAAACTTCCTATTGCACCTCCTCAGAGGTATTCTGCCTTTCCTCTCCTTCCCCCAGAAGCCCACTGCCTCTCAAGCCCTGGTTCTCTCTAGGTTGGACTATTGCAACAACCTCTTTCTAAATGTACCTGCTTCTACTCTCCACCCTTTGCAACTTATCCAGAACAGGACTGAGAGAATTGTCCTTGGCCTCAAGCCCTGGGATCATATCTCTCCAGCCCTGAAATCTCTCCACATGCTCTCGGTGGCTGCAAGGATTAAATTCAAGACCCTTTGCATTGTCCACAAGGCTTTATGGGGCCTGGGTCCAAAATACCCTCAGCAGTCCCTCTGTAAATCCCTTCCCTCCCGAGCTCTTCGCTCCTCCACCTCTAACTCCCTCAGGGTCAGTTGTTTTTCAAAGAAGCGAGCTGGGGGTAGATCTCTGTCTTCGATGGGGCCTTCCTCTGGAACAGCCTATCTGCCACTCTGAAACTTGAGGAGAACCATCTCCAGTTCCGGAAGCACCTTCAGACCTTCCTCTTTGCTTCTGCCTTCTCTCCTCTTCTCCCCTGCTGATCGGTTCTGTCTCAGCATTGTGCACCTGGTTATCCTCTGACTTTATGGCCCAGGTACCTGCTCAACCTGCCACCCACCTGCACTGCCACCTGGCAATCCCTTGCACTGGGGTCTGTATCTGTAACCCTACAGTCTCCCCTTTTCTTTCTGCACTTATCAGACTCACCCTGTCTGTTGCCTTTAACCTAGCACTTGCCACTTGCTGGCTGCACTACCACTTTTTGTTACTTTTTATTATTTATTCATTTATTTATTTTTATTCCTTTTCTCAGCATTTGCCACTTTCCCACCCCTCCAATGCACTTGCACGTTCTCAAAGTCACTGGGCCTAGTAAGATCGTTGTTTTGTTCTCCCTTGTTCCCCTCCATTTCCTCGTTTTGCTCTGAAACACTTGTGTATGAGCGCAATACAAATAACAAATCAATATCAATATCAAGTGTGATAAGTGCGGCATGTTCCCATAATTTAGCAGTCAATTGTGGAAGTGCAACATCAGAAACAATGTGCACGCATTGAAGTAGAAGGGCACATACACACACATGCATGTGAACAAACACACATCTACACTTACATTTACTGTGACTCATTCATTGCACCCCCAGAAAGAAAATGTTTGAGAATGCATGCAAATATCATGGTGATGACTAATACATATATATCACGAGAGACTGTGCTCGTAAATACCTGCTGACAGAGCCGCCCTGATGTGATTCCCTCTTCACCTCCACTGGAAACTGTCCCTCCACATTTGTGAAAGGAGGGGCAGTGGATTGTAAAGGGCCTGGGAACTAGGGATGTTAAAGGGTGCAGGGCGGACCTCCCATGGAGTGCAGTCACTGGAGGAATCAGGATCACTGCAACAACATGGGGCATGGTATGTCACCAGCCATAGTAGCAAATAACGTAAAAAGTGCATATAGGGAAAAAGTCCATCAACCTATTGTTACCTGCACATGTCATCCTGTTGCTCCCAAGGCAAACATGGCTGTTGACACCACTGTGCATGGCTGCATCTCAAGTACTCCACTCATCATTCCTTTTAGAGGGCAACAGCACATTTCTCAAGGAAATAAAATGTTTATAAAAAGGTCCATCTTGGATTGGGGTAAAAAACAACACATGCCTCCATCCTGGACAGGGCTATGAAAAAATAAGAAGAACAGGCCCATCCTGATCAGGGGGTAAAAAAAACGGTCAAGTAAAATATGTTTTTAAAAAACCATATTGGACTGGGGGTCAAAAAATTATCCACCCTGTAGGGGGGATGGGGCGAGTGCATGTTAATATCCACATGAGTGGACCATAAGTAAAAATAGAATTAAAAAAAGAAAAAAACCTCCATGGACTCATGGACATCACGGCAACGGTTGTTGAGCAGGCGTGGGTGTGCTTGACCCCCCATCCTGCGGTTGTTCTGCAGGTGGCTGTGGTGGTGGATCCAATCCACGCAGTACCAAGTCCTGGTCTTCATTGGTGCTAACTCTCGAGAGTACGAGAGCCAGCGCGGGTAGACCGAGCGAGAATCCTAAACGGACTAGGCGTACCCGGATACCTCTATTAGGTATAAACAAGTCGTTTCATTGAAAGGGTGCCCGGACACGACATCCAGTCCAGTTCAGTCAACACTAGCGAATACAAGGTCCTATTAAAGCAATAGAACAAGAGTGTGTTCCCTGTTAGGGAACTCCCGTCCCCTGCACACTATCTATGGCTAGAGTAGCCCAGTAATTTTCGAATAGTAGAAATAAGTATTTCAATTCAAGTCACTGTTTTCTCTGTGGATCTGTTTATGCAAGTGAAACCAAAAGTAGTCAATTCACAAAGTCTTTTTTCTTTAGCGGTGATTTATTCCAAATGTATATGCCCAACGCGTTTCAAGATTCATTCTCTTCATCAGGGGCTGTGAGTTCAGTCAACTTCCATTTATCTACAAATATTCAACAAAAATACGAATCAATAAGTGTATAACATCCAAAGTAATGATAGTGTAAATCATCTAAAAATTGTTCTTGTACAGAAATCAAGTTCAATCATCATATGTCAACACCTGATCAGATTTCTCATAATGTGACAATTTAAAGGAACCAGAATTTTTTACAATGTTGCCCATCCTCAATTATAATTTCTGAATATAATTCATGATTGTGAACACAATAGGGAAGTTTTGGAAAAAGATAAATACCATGTCAAAAATAGAGAAAACATATGTTAATTCTGTAAATGGTGAGATATGCTAGAGAATAACCTCAAGAATATGCCTATGCTTTGGACTAAGTGTTCTGACTACATAAGTGAAAGAGAAGTTCAAGCACTTACTCCAGTATAGGGTCTAGCTAAATTCCAGACGTAGCAGAGACACCAAATAAGTGTGGCTGAAGCGGGTAAGCCAAGAACAAGTCTCACGGTCAAGAAGTCCGTGTTCCTAACGGACAACAAAACGGGGTAAAAGTAAAGAAAAATAAGGACCCGGGCTTGAAGTATGCCAAGGAATGGTGCAGAACGAGCCAAAAAGTACTTACAATAGGAGGAATCACAAGCTATCCAGTTCTTGCCTTGTCCAAAGCAGCAGAACATGGCGGCATAAATATACGTCATGCGCGTGACGTCATCACGTCGAGAACGTGTCTGACATCACGAAAGTAAACAAGTGGCGTTTGTTGGCTATGTTTGTGACGTGATTACGTTGTGAACACAGTTCTTCTTACTATTGTAATGGAAGGAACAAAGAGTAATGTGCAAAATATACAACCGAATTATCTGATCCTGTCTGCAGGTCAAATCGCGTGTTGTGAGCGTATGTAAAAAATCAAAAGAATCTTATAATGGGAGCAATAGCATGCGATCTGGGATACCTTTCACTGCTTAGTCCATATCAGTAAGGGTATTTCTAAGACTCAAAGAGCAGTGAAGTGTCAGAAAGACTGTCGTTGTCAGAATAAATAGTAAGGTGCTGTGGTATATATGGTGTATAACTAAGATGGTTCCTGTCTCCTAAAACTGGAGTGCACAATCTGATACCGTACTAGACATTTCACAAAATAAGTCAATTGTCAACAATCTTTGCAGTATTATTATCAACCTTGTTCAGCGGAAGGATCCTAAGTAAAAATCTTCATTGAGACCATGTGGTTGGACGGCGTCTAATTTATGTATCCACCATAATTTTCTTAGCAAAATCCCCACCCCTCGGTAATGAATGAACAGTTTCTAAAATAACCCATCGTAGTTGGGTGATGTTGTGACCATTTTCTTTAAAATGTCTAAAGACTGGAGATTTTTCATTTTTGGTTCTGATATTGGACTTGTGCTCCGTCCAGCGTTCTGTAGCCTTTCTAATTGATTTGCCAACGTAATATTTCCCGCACGGGCATCTGAGGGCATATATGATGTTTTTACTATCACATGTAGCAAAATCAGTTGTACAAAATGCAGTTGTAATAGCAGCTAATGTATCCGGTTGAGTAGGTGTTTCTATTCCATTATGCGGAGGATGTGTTTGTGATAAATCCAGGAGAGGATTCGTTTGTGATGTGGATGGAGTTTGATTTGGGGTCTCTTGTTCTCCACTAGTCACGCTGCTACTATCACTATTGTTTGTAGGTCCTGATGGTCCTGATGGTCTCGGAGGTCTTGTAGGTCCTGGTCTAGGATTGTTGTAGAATTCTTGCCATGTGTAGACGATATCACGTGCGTAGTCAAGTGTGTCCCGGCGGAATTTTCTTATTTTTCGTTGTTCAATGTCACGTTTATATCCTTCCAATTTTTTGTTGGTGTCTTCCAAAATAGCTTTTAGGTCCTCCTCGGTTTTTAATTTTGAGAGTTGTACAGTAAGATCCTCTATTTCTTGATTAATGGAGGATAAAGATCCTGCTAGTTCTTCAGTAGTTAGAGGTATTAGGTCCTAACAGGGAACACACTCTCGTTCTATTGTATTGACAACCCATATGCCAGGGCTGTTTCTTTTCTCCTCTACACCTTAAAACCTGTTTTATATTTTCTTGAATTGTTTTACTATAATAATCGTACCATACATTTGGAGTGCATGGTGTCTAATTCGCTAGGTTGTCCTATTAAAGCAACCCATGTATCTACCGCTGATTTAAGCAGAATGATGGCTACACAGTGAGCCCCTCGAACCCACATTTTCCTTAGGATCCTAAAATCACAGCCAGCCTAACCCCGCAGGGTATATATCCCACGCTTGGGAATTCTCATCCACAGAAGCCCCTTCTTGCTTTAATCAAGTCTGCTTCTCATTTAACTCCACAGATTGGACAAGTTACAACTACCCGAAAACACGCAAGAAATAGTGTGCACACTACCCACAATTAGTCGGAAGAAACTTCGGCTTAATAGACTCAAAGTATAGATTGTGTGTTTTTAATTGAAGTGACAATACTCCTGATGAAAGTTCTGCACATATAGATATAGAACAGAAACATGTTGAGACAATACAATGGCTAATTAAATCACCATTGTGAGATGATAACTGTCTAGATAAGGACAATACTAGACCAGAGGCTACTAACTTGAGGCCCTCTGGAATACTATTGATCAGATTTACATTGATGTTAGTCTTACCTATTTGATCACGGTTTGTCACATTTTTATAGTGTTTTATCAATTGATTTTTGATGGATTTGTAATTATTTATGTCTTTATTAAATACTTAATATGTCTAAATTAACAGTTGATGTTTAATGATTATAACTGTTGTGTAAACTTTAGCTATCTATCTCTTGTTTAACTAGCTTCATTGGCCTGGGCCAGCCGCGACACGGATGCATGCACCAGCATCGCAATGGTGGTGAGGTCATGATGTGCTTCATCACAAATGGCTGCAGAGTCTGTATGTGTGCCCACTCATGACACATCGAGTTACTGGTACAGTGTCTGCCTCAAGGCATCCATTTCGTCATGGAGCTGTGTCCTTGTAGCTGAGAGTTTGTCATGCAGTACAGTCCTCAAGCTCCCCATCTTACAGCGATTTGATCTACGAAATGCTGACACCTCAAGCCTCAGGGCCTCTCTATGTGCACTAGCATATGCATACAGGCAGGGACTCCTTCCCACACCTCAGATCAGCTTGTCGGCCTTTGATGTTCGCCTCCACGCTCAGTCTGTGGGAGAGGTTTGAGGACTGCATGATCTGCAGCCGTTGCGCATACCGGGCCGCTGGTGGGGTCATGTTCTCAGCCAGTTCATCCATGTCCTTTGCAATTCGATCCAACAAATTCCCATGCCGGAGGGTGGTATGCAACATTTGCTGCTCCCACACTGTCTCTGCAGCCTGCACACATTCACCATTTGTGCTGGGCCTGCGGCGACGTGATGCTAGGGACCAGGCCCATTGCTGCGGTGCCCTTGTCTTTGGCTGCAGGTCTGCATCTCTCCATTGGACATCAGCCCCAAAACCTGACACCAACTCATGGGAGGGTGGTCTTGCAGCCGTAACCACCGCAGATGTGGGGTACACCACTGACTAGTCTTGTGAAGTTAGCTGCACTGCCGCAGACCCAACAGCCCCATCTGACCTGCCCGTTGGACTACTCAGTCAGAAGAGTCCAAAGAGGCCAGAGCACAACTGATACTGGTGTGTAGCACCTGTGGGTTTTCACAGTGCAGTATACGGCAGCCTCTACTGATAGACTGATGTACCAGCACCACTTGTTCCTTCTCCTCCTCTTCTATATCCGATGCATCATTACCTGCATATGGACAGAGATTTACATTTGGAGACATGTGTGTCCTCACAAACCTGCACATGTACATCAAAGGGTAGACAGAAACAAAATGGCGGGACACCCATTCATCTGACATCATTATTTGGAACACTGTGAGCTGTAAGCCACAGATATATGTCATTTGCTGATATGAAGCACTACCCCACTCCTGGTCCAGACCATGCCGTTAGTGGACACTTAGACATATTAAAGTGACGGACACAATGAATCAAGTCAGGGGGCATATGTGTGTCATGTAATGACTGATGGACACATACAGGGCTATCATGTCAGACAGGAGGTACTATTGAACACATTTGTAAATCGACCATGCACCTGCATGACATGTAATACATACAGGCACACTCATTGGTATTATTCATGCCCCTAACCTTTGGCATGGGATGTCTACAGACATTTCGATTGGAGAACACTTGACGGCCCACCTTACCATGATGACCCATCATCAGCTATTATTCACCATGTTTTGTCTAGTGTTGCCCCTTGCATTGCACAAGTCAAGTTGAATATTCACAATGCCTGCTACACAGGGCAGTGGTCTGTGGGCACTGATTCCCCAGCAGGCTGGTCACACAAAAGTGTGTCATGGCAGGAAGCTCCGATATGCATCCTGACAAGGCATCCTGTAAGAGCAAGTGACAATACAAACATGAAACTCTGCAGCAAATGATGTGTGTGGTCGACGTGCATCACACATACTTGATGTACAATGCAATGAGACAGGCACCAAAACAGTGTCAATTAACAATACATCTAAATGTGACATTGTTTGGTGTGACACAGAAGTGTGCCCTGTGAGTGGAGTGTGCATGTCAGGAGTGCAGTTAATGGAGTATGGCAATTTGCACATGTGCCGAACATTTAAACCCCGCATGCAAGCACTGGCACAGCTATGTTGGCCAGTAGTCAGTGACGTGAAAAGTCATGCTAAAATGTGACACACATGTGGACCACACAGGTAAATCACTGAATGCAGACCATGAGCCTCATTACACGGTAGGCGGTAAGGGTTTACCGGTACCGGTATTTTACCGGTACCAGTAAATCCTTACCGCCTTACTACGAGGTCCCTTTGCGGGTTGGGGAACCTTGGTCCACCGCCGTCCGTGTAATGAGGCCCCATGTGACAGAAATGTACTTGGCACAAAAAATGCATTGCCCTAGAATGGCTGACAGCTACAGCCAGCTGTACCAACTCATGAAATGGGTAGGTAATACATGATTGCCACACAAATGATGCACACAAATGCCATTGACCAGATGTGTGTCATGGGTCTCCACCCCTCCCACGCCTTGAACCTGCTCAATGCTAATGAGGCAGGTTCTGGGGCCTCTTCATTTGGAGTCAGCTCCTCCTCCAATGCTAGCCCCCCTCCATTAGCCATTGAGAGGCCAGGTTGGCATTGAGCTTATGCTTGGTCTTCCGCGTGAGATAATTCCACCGCTTCTGGACCTGTTCAGCATTGCACCTCTCCACACCTAAGGCGTTGATGAGGTCAGTGATATGACCACCAGGTGCCGAGTCAGCTGTGGGCTAAGACCCTCCACATCCTCCTGGGCTGGGACAGATGTGTCCTCATCAGGTGCCCAACTGCGACCCTGTCTACTCCCTTTCCCTCTTGGTACCTTTCCATGTTGTAGATGTGAAGGAGAAATGGAAGGCACACCAAAATATTGTTTTGGGCAATATGAGGAAGGGAACAGTCCATGTGATGTGCAATGTTGATGTGTGGTCCAACAAGGCTCCAATGCACCCCAAAAGCAAATATATGCAAACGCGCTATGCAGAGGCACCCTTAAACACATACATTGCATACGCTATACCTGAAAATCTTCTGAAAGGTGAAAAATGCGGTACACAATACGCAAAGGCACCCAGAAACCAAAAAGTGCCCATGTGATACCCTGAAAGCTTCCGAATGGTAAATAAAGCAGTACGCAATATGCAGAGGCACCTCAAAACCAAAAATTGCATACGCAACACGCATTAGGTGTCAACATTGACAAAAATACATGCAACCCCCAAAAAGAAAAATACGGTACACAGTACCTGAAGGAAATGGCTGGCGTAACACCCCCAAAAACGTGTATGCAATACTCGTCCATCTTTGTATCTTTGCGCGCATGACCAGTGCAGCACATCACACCCTTAAATATCACTGTCATGGCCGTGTTGCACTTGTCACGTAACTTACATGCTAAGGGACTTTACTCTGTTTTTGCTGCCTTTGATGCTAGACACAGAAGACACCCCTCTCTTGCCCCTGTGCCAATTTAACTGCCTCCTCCTGCCCAGTGCTGCCTCCCTCCTTGCCATCTCCAGCCGCCTGCACTGTGTTGGTAGTGCCTGTTGACCTGCCATTGCCTCTGCGCCTGTGTCCGGCCCTGTGACCACCTCATCTTTAGTGTTAGACTCCCATCTCTCCATTCCACCACCACTGCTCCACAACTCATCTCCAGGAACACTTTGCCCAATTAAACCTGCCTTTGGGGTTGCCATATCTGCACCATCATCCTCTGAACAGAGCAGCAGAACCACATAATCGAGGCAGAGGACTGCCAACTTCAGCTCCAGAGAAGTTGGCATCCTGGTGGATCAGGTCCTGGAAAATTATGATGCACTCTTCAACTTAACAAACCAACCGGGGACTGAAGGACGCAAGCAGATCTGGGTGAACATCATGTCTGCCATCAACGCAGAGAGGGTGGCAGTCCAGGACTACACCAAGGCATTGCACACCCTGAAGGCCAGTGCCGCAGTGGAGGTGCACCGTGCGGGCAGGTGCATGTTTTCCACCTACAGCATGTGGGTCCTGGTGATGTTCTATCCAGAGCTTTATCCTCCAGATCTGCGAGTGGAAACTGTGTGTGGATGCTGCTGGTGAGTAGCCATGTGGTGCACTGTACATGGGCCTGCATGTTTGTAGCTATTCCCTTATGTATGTGACATGTGTGTTTCAGTGAACCACAGTGGCATGCAGCCCCCACACAATGCTCCCCATGTGTGAAGTATGACATATGTTCTTTGGACATGAGCTGGTATTTGCAGTGTATGTAGTTGTGTAGTTGTGCAGTTGTGCCAACCTTGCACATGCAATTTCACTTGATGGTTAGATGTGCTTGGACAGCAAGGGTGCAAGATGAGGATGTTGTCACCATGTGTGAGGCATGTATGATGGAATGATGGACATGATGTTGTGTGGACCATTGGAATATTTGACTATCCACTCTCAACATCTGGAGGAGTGTATGGATGTTTGGTGGTGTCAAGTTGTGCATTGACATTTCAGAGACATTGATGTGATCTGTCATGCTGTGGCATGTGTACTCTGCATTGATTTGTGAGCATTCCATGTGTATGTGCTTGGGGCTATGGCATACTCACATGTGCGTCTGCAATTAGTGCTTGCATGTGTTGCATGCTCACAGGTCAGGCTGTCAGGAAGGCACTTTGTTTGATGTGATTGTGTGGACAGATACCCAAGCAGGTGTTGGCATGGCCATGCTGCGAGTAGTACAATCATGAGTGTCTATTGTGAGCAAAAATTCCACTGTGTGTCTTGCCACCAATGTGTACACAGCAGTACCCCAGGCCAATTGTGCTTCGATGCATGCCTCGTTTGGCCACACTATCACTTGAATCCCTGCCCACCCCAGTGCCTCTGTGCCATTTCGCCAAGAGCAATGCAGCAGGTTGCAGCAGGTTGCAGTTGGGTCACATTGCCATTGCCATTGTGCCATGTTACATTTTTTGTTATGAGTTTGTGCACCGCCGTCTTTGGGCTGTATTTACATGTGAATGTGTTGTGACTGTGCTCATCATTGACCCTGGATTGGTGTGTCTGTTTTGATGGAAATTGCATGGCCATGTGTGTGAGTGTGGCTGTTGCTGGTAGAACCATGGCAACTTCATGTTACTGCAAATGTTGTGTATGCCACACATGCATTGACACTGTACACTAATGTTGATGTTTTGTGTCTCCTTTACCACAGTTGTGGTTGAGGGAGCACCAGGACCATCGGGCGTGGCTGCTGTGGGTATGTCCCAGGGGGTGAAGGAGCCATGGGACTCCTCTGCAGTGGTGGGACAGGGTGATGCCACACAGGGGCCATCCACAGGGGAAGACACCCAGGAGTCATCCAGGTTGATGGAGGTGGAGGCGGAGGAGGTGGTCTTTGCAACCCAGCCCATGGGGTCAGATGGTGTGTCGAGGAGGGTGTTCATGCTGCAACCCTGTCCCAGGGGCTTGTGGACTCCTCAGCAGTGGTGGGACAGGGTGATGCCACACAGGGGCCATCCACAGGGGAAGACACCCAGGAGTCATCCAGGTTGACGGAGGTGGAGGCGGAGGAGGTGGTCTTTGCAACCCAACCCATGAGGTCAGGTGGGTGTGTCGAGGAGGGTGTTCATGCTGCAACCCTGTCCCAGGGGCATGAGGCTGTGCAGGCCACCGTGAAGGTGCCAGCACAGAATCCTGTCCCTGGACCATCAGATACAGCAGTGCCCACCTTCCGGGATGCCTCCACCCAGACCAGTTTCCCCATGCCAGCTGATGTGTCCATCAGATATCAGGTGCTGCCCCTGCTGACTGGTCAGACGAGGCAGGCTGCAGTCATCCGTGATGATGCACAAGCTACTCATGGTATGATTGTGCATCATCGCAATGACCTGTGCCACCTCATGGCCTTGCTGGCAACAGATATGTTCTCTGATGGACTCTGTGGGTTGTTTTCTGCCACAACCCCTCCTCAGCTTCCTCCTCTGTGCACCAGTCGTCCTCCAGGGTGCCTTCAGAGCCACATTCCAACACAGCCCCCTGTGCACCAGTCCACCACCAATGCCCCATCTGGTGGAGCTAACATCCCTGCCCGAGGTCGGAGTCCCATCAACGTCGGATGAGGTGGTCACAGTGCTTAGCCAGGCACTGACACAGCCAGAGGCATTGGAGGGTCAGCAGGCACCTCGGAGCAGTGCAGGTGCCGTACGCCCCTGATATATGTCAGCACGTCGAAGGGTGAACCTTCACAGCATGCACTGGGCATGGCATCAGCAGATGTCAACTGTGAGGAGGCTGACTGTAACAAGGCAAACCACCCCGAGGAGGCATGTGGCACCAATGAGGCAGGAGGATGATAGGGGGTCTTGCAGCCTGTGTCTTCCATGTTCCAGCGATATCAGAGGCAGCTGCTTGTAGAGAGGCACAATTGATGGTGGCCAGGGATGAAGTGTCGCTGTGTCAGAGGCGGGCTGCCATCCTGGAGTTGACTTGCAGGTTGGCACAGTAGGCAAAGCATCATTTGGTTGCCATTATGCAGGCCCTCCAGGCAACAACGGAGGCCCGCCTGAGGGATAAGGATGTGACCTGTGACTCAGCCCTGGTGGACATGTTGTCGGAAATTGTATAGGAGGTTTAGCCCACTGCCTTTGTATATAGTTCTTTAGGAATAGGTTTAATTTCTGTTTTTTTCCCCAGTGTTCTGAGACATTCCTTTGCTGCTTTTCATATATGTAGTTATGTTCAATGCCACGCTTCATCCAGTTCACTTGTCTGTCTATGCATTGTTTACATTTCTCCCAGTACATCTCTTCATCGTAGGTCACGTGTATTGTGGCATGACTGTGTGTGTCATTTTGATGCTGTAATGTTTGCCGGTGAGGGATGCACATGTGCCTGACATGTGAGGGTGAGGCCATCAGACGACTGGAGGCTGCACTGGATGATTTTCATTTTCCATTCTGTGTGCAGCATCACTGTATGTTCATCGTCAGGGTGACAGTGTGGTTGGCATGGAGGCTTCTGTTGTGTGTGTGTGTGATTATGTACCTAGGGGTATGGTTGCATTGATGTGTGGATTCCTTATGATTTTCTGGCTGACATTGGGGATGGATTGCCACCTGTTCATGTATATTTGCATGCTTTTGCATTGTTTTCATTTCAGGTCCACTGTTGTTCATGTGTCCCCTTTGGGATTGTGCATGTGCCCACACTCTTTTCACTGTAGTGTGTATTTATCATTGTAGGTGCTGTGGTGGGAAGTGGGCTCACTGTGGCTGGGTGGCCTGGACACATCACTTGTGCATTTGATATTTAATTGCTGTGTCACTCCCATGCCATGCTCACACTCCCACCGACATCTGCAGTCACACACTGCCTGCTCTCATGTCATGCTCCACCTTTGTCGCTGGAATGCAGTTGTGTCCCATGTTTGCTTTTTCTGTGTGGCAGCACACATTTCCTGTCTCACTGAGTCACACACTCTCTGACTGACCGCCCATTACCCATGGCTGTCATGTTTTTGTCCCAGACGGGGACTTTGCCATCCCTACCACCTAGGCTAATTATGCACAGGCTTTAATGCGCCCAGACATTATTTGTGGATATGCCCAATCTATGATTCTGTGTGCTTCTGTCCTCAACATGCATTCACTTGATGTGCTTTGAAGCCTTTGCAATGACACATGGCCAATATGCACATATCACTTTGCATTTCAGTCACATGTCACATGTGGATGGGGTGGCCACAGTGTTGTTGGTGCAATATTGTGCTGTCCAGTTGTGGTGCTGCAGATTCAGGTCTTCCAGGGAGTGACAGGAGATGCTCCGGTCCTTAATTGCTCATCAGTGCTACCAGTTGATCGTGTTGGTGGTGGACATGTTGGAGGTCTGCTTCGTGGTGGGGGCAGATCACAGAGGCTCAGGTGAGTTGCAGCTATGCATTGCACTGGTAGTGTGGCAGACTGTCAGGGGGATGCCTGGGGTAGTGTCCGAGGTGATGGGCGCTGGTGCATGGTGTCTGGGCTTGAGTGGCCGGCCTAGAGTAGTGTCAGAGGTAAGAGAGGCTGGTGGGTGGTGTTTGGGTTTAAGGGGCTTCCTGAGGGTATTGGTGGCAGTTAGGAGGGCTGTTGGGTGGTGCCTGGGCTTGAGTGGTCTGCCTGGGGGCATTGACAGAGGTGAGGGCGGTTGGTGAGTAGTGTCATGCTTGAGGGGCTGCCTGGAGTAGTGTCGGAGGGGAGGGGGGCTGGTGGGTGGTGTTTGGGCTTGAGGGGGCTAGCTGGGGGTAGCGGTGGAGGTGAGGGGGGCTGGTGAGTGGTGTCTGAGCTGGAGGACGCTCCCTGGGGGTATTGTCTGTGGTGAAGGGGGCTGGTGGGTGGTGTCTAGGAGAAGCCAAGTACCTCTACTGGACGTCCTGCACCCATTCTGCCTCAATGTTGGCAACCATATATTGCGACATGATATGATATGATATGATATGATATGATATGATATGATATGATAGGTTATTTATAAGGCGTTAATACCAAGAGGTTTCTAAGCACGGACCCGGGGATCGAACCTGTGTTGCTCCATTTTGTCTTGCTTCCAAGGTGAGCATGTTGTCCCTGAGCTATCCTCCTGAGACATGCACAAAACTAGTAATGATACCCATACAGCAAAGAGTCCTTGAAACAAGGCATCCATTGAGAAAACCCTATATGTATCCATGAAGAAATGACGGTCTACTGAAGGAAGTTGCGGAAGAAGTGTCAAAATGAATGAAAGAGAAGACTGGTGACGTCACAAGAAGCAGAAAATGACACACCCTGAAGAGATGTCAATGGAGAAAGAACATAGACCATATAGAATCTGATAGCGAAGTAGCGAAGAAAGCAATATTTCAGGAGCGAAATGAAGATTGCATGTGTAGAGAAGCACTGAAGAAAATGCAAAGCCATTTTACAAATGTACAGATGCAGTAACGCAAGTAGATGAAGTAATCATGAGGCTGGCTAAGAGGGGAATAGACTGCAGGCAATGTGCCAATGTACATATATATATAGGAATGTACAGAATCTGGATGTTCCATGACGCATTTTAGCAAACTTAGGCCCAGTGATTGAAAGGGCTGGCAGTGTGGCCCAGTTGAATAAAATAACTGTAGGAGAAGGAAGATTTGAGAAGGCTTGCCTGGCCCAGTGTCAAGAGTCAAGGCCGCCGAGAGCCTGGTTATCTACTTAAGATAATACAATAACATGAGGATCGAGCTGAGCTCCTGTTTGAGGTGTAATGGAAAAACACTAGACGTGCCAAGGTTTCTTCATTTAATAGTATTAAATACAACGAAGGAGCTCAAAATGTGGTCACATGGTCAGATGAAAATAGACTTTGGGGCGAGCTACACCAAGACCAGAAGATAAGGCTTTGCCTTCACTCCCTTTTCTTCTGAGGCACAGTGAGCCTTTGCAAGGCTGAGTTCAAACTAAGTAATTGAATGGCAGACCGCAGGAGTGATGATGGATGTTGGGCTAATTGGGTGGGGAGGCATGACCAGGCCAACCCCCCACCACCTGGGGTGTCAGCATGCATGCTGTTAGCGTGTGGAATATTTCTGAATGGTACAAGTGTGCCAACCAATTATAGTGGGCCACGTATCAAGGAGCCCTATAGTTTGAGAAGCCAATAGTATATTGTGCATTAGTCTAACACGGAAGATGTCTTGCACTTGGGATGGGCTTAGTTGTCCATCTGACATTAGAGACCCAAGCACAACCCTATAACTCATAGAAAGTACATGTAGATGTTCCTCTTAAGCCTATCACATCCCCTAATAGGTTTTCTTATTTTGCCACGTAGTATGACATGACTTATGACAAATGTTTTGTATAAAGTTGTATTTTTTATGAAATGTTTTCGAGAGAACTCATTGAGCGAGCTGTGCGGCGTCCATTGATGTCTGTTGTACTTCCTGTTTTAAAGACTTGTTCTTAAAACAGATAATGTTTGCCAACTTCCTGAGTCAGTCTGATTATTGATGTATGAGTAAGATCTGCATCCCCATCCAACTCAGATACTGTTACCTTGTCTTCAAGGGCCCACTCAGGTTCACTGGGCTTGAGGGGGCTTCCTGGGGGTATTGACTGAGGTGATGGGGGCTGGTGGGTGGTGTCTGGGCTTGAGGGGTCTGCTTGGGTGTATTAGCAGAGTTGAGGGGGGGCTGGTGGGTTGTGTCTGGGATTGAGGAGGCTGCCTGGAGTAGTGACAGAGATGAGGGAGTCTGGTGGGTGGTGTCTGGGCTTGAGGGGGCTGCCTGGGGGTATTAATGGAGGTGCGGGGGCTGGTGAATAGTGTCTGGGCTTGAGGAGACTGCCTGGGTGTGCTGGTAGAGGTGATGGGGGCTGGTGGGTGGTGTCTGGTTTGAGGAGGCTGCCTGGAGTAGTGTCGGAGGTGAGGGGGGCTGGTGTGTGGTGTCTGGGCTTGAGGGGGCTACCTGGAGGTATTGGCAGAGGTGAGGGGGGCTGGTGGGTGGTGTCCGGGTTTGAGTGGGCTATCTGGGGGTATTGGCGGAGGTGAGGAGGGCTGGTGGGTGGTGTCTGGGCATGAGGGGGCTGATGTGCAGTAGGGCTATACGCCAGCAGATTGTGTGACTTGGGAGTGGGGGGATGGTTTGCAGATTCGCAGGGATGCAGCCGTTACTTAGGAGGAACCTCGCAGAGTTTTGCATGAGTGCAGCCGTTATTTACAGGGGACCTGGCACAGTTTCGCAGGGGTGCAGCCTTGATCTACAAGTGAGGTTGCGTGGTTTTGCAGTGGTGCAGCCATGACTTGCGAGGCAGCTCACGTGGTTTTGGAGGGGTGCAGCCTTGAATTACAAGGGATCTTGCACGGTTTTGTAGGGGTGCAGTCTTGACTTATGAGGGAGCTTGCGTGGTTTTGCAGGGGTGCAGCCTTGACTTACAAGGGAGCTTGTGCGGTTTCATAGGGGTTCAGCCTTGATTTACGAGGAACCCTGTGCAGTGTCGCCAGGGTCCTGGATGGTGGGTCAGGGGTGGACACGGAGGTTTGCGCAAAGGTTGGTCTATGGCTGTTTTTGGTTTACGTGGGGGCGTGTTGTGGGCATTCCTAGCGCAGCTCAGTTTTCTTGGCGGGTCAAATTGCTTTGCAATTTGGATTTCATGAATAGTTGTTTTCGGCTTGGGGACTTTGCGGTATCAATGTACACTTTTCGATGAATCTGGTCCTAAATAGCGAGGAGGCAAACACATACACTTGCCTCACCCCTTCCCTATTTGAAACGTCTCTGCCAGATGACCACCAAATACCTTAAACTGCCCGTCTGTATGAGTAGTTAAGTACTTAAGCAATTAAGTAGTTGCCTTGATACTACTTGTGTGTCAGTTTGAAAGATGGGAAAAGTCAGAGTAAGTAGCATCTATGCATATGACGCTGATCAGAACTAATCACAAGTTCAGCCCACTAAAACTGTCGCCAACCACTCCCCTATTCTAGTTAAAGACAACCCGAGTGCATCTCCCTCTGACCTCTTCATGAAAGTAGAGGAATAATGATCTGGGAGAGTCGGATATAAAAACCTTGAGCATTTAATCATACTCTACCCACCCACAAACGAAGCACAATTCACATCAGTTAGCCCAGGGGCCACCATCCCAGAGAGAATGAGGACCCACATATTATCTACTGGGAAGATGTTCAGCTCTTACCCTGCCAATTCATATTTCTCTGCTCCCCTTAAGTGCCAAGGACGAGTATGCTCGTCCTTTTAATTATGTCATGCCAAACGTCTAGTCCCTGTTTGTCTTTTACAATGTAACTAGGGTTGGAATGGGACCTAAACTAGGTCTGGGCATCTATAAACAAGCGGCCCACAGTTGCAACGGTTAATTTGTTGCTTTTTCATGAAAAAACTGTCAGAGTACTACCTAAATCGGCATGTTCAGTAGATTTGTTGCAAAGAGTACATTTTAAAGTACGCTTGGTCAGTTACATCAGTCAAAACTAACAGCTGTAAAGTGCATTGCCACACCAAACTGGCCTCTTCCGACTAAAAAACTTGCCCCATAGTAGCAACGTGGGGCAGCCCATTGGATATTGCCCTATGGCCCGACAGGACAATCCCAGGCTGAGTGATATTGATTTGGGACTCCATCGATCCCCAATGGCCTACCCTCACTGCCGAAGAGCGTATGTATGTATGTGCCACAAAGCTGTGCATAACCTACACACTAACTCAGAGGTCACTAACTTAACCTAACAGCCAATTCCCCACTCTGCTTGTCACTGCACTGTTGCTGAGCCGCTAATCCGGGTATTAAGGTATCTAGCCTGTAGAAGTCCACTGCAGAGATAATTTTCTACACTCCAGAGTGCACAAATAAGGCACAAAAACAAGAAGTCATTTACACTTTACTTTTACACTTCAGGACATTGTACAGCCATTTGGAGATGGAGAAGGAGAGTGAGACATGAATGAACAATTCTGTTGTGCGCTCTTCTCGGAATTCAAAGAGCACACACTTTTACTCCTGCGTGAGATCTTCATTCAGGCCTTAAATAATGGATTCCCGGGGATCACTCCTGTTGAGTATCTACGAAAAGCAGGCAGATTCCCTAGGAATCCATTGTACGGGGGTCATTTGATTACACAGATGTTAAACTGCATCCATGGGGCCCAACAGCATGGACGTGTTAACATTGGCAGTCCCTTTAAAAAATGACCTGGAGTGGTAAACCATGGCATAAACCGCTTTATGCCTTTACTACACTAACTTAGCCCCTTTCCTAGACCCATTGCATCAAAGGTCCTTTTGTCTGCAACACCCTGATGTGAGGCTATTCCTTTTGTGTCAGGCAGTTCCTGCTGAGGGGCTGTCTTGCTGCAGAGAGATGTTACCCAACTACACAAAGGATCAAAAGAAGGCAGCCCCCATTCGCGCTGGTTCAGCTGGGTGCAGCAGAGACAGCTAGTCTTGGGGAAATGCACACAGCCTGTTCATGCTTGGGTTGGTTCACAGTAGTGACACATGTACGATACAGATTGAGGTGTGGCTTTAATAAATATAGGAAATACCAGTCATCACACCCCAGACTCAGGTAGGGCTTATGTTTAGAGATAACTACTGCCACCAGGATGTTGAATTCTATAATTGTGTAATATGGGAACTGAGGGGTATACTTCTAAAAGCAGCCCCTGTACTGGAGTGACTTGGCTGTCACTTGAGCTGTCAAGGGTGCACTTGCTCTGTGCCCCCCAAGAGCAGGGGCTGCAAATCAAGGTACTGATGCTAGAGGCCACAGTTGTATGCTGTACTTTTGACATGGAACTTATGAAAGGGGATCTGGTTATCAGATCTCCCTTTCTGAGATGGAATTATCCACATCATTTTAATAATTACTAGAAATAAAAAAGCAAGTGCTTCCATACAACTGCCAGATGGCAATTAATCACAGGGGATACTGTTGAAGTTCGGGGAAAATACCAAGTTGGAAGAAGGTGAAGAGATACTGTGCAGAACACAGTTGATATTTCAAGAGACAGACTCAGTTATTTCAGTGGAGTTACCTGTCCTCGATGTTGCTTAGATCAGATCCGCAACATCTACAAAAGCCCCAAGACTCCCTCCAATGAGCAGAAGCCTCATCTCTCACCGACATGCATGAGGGGCACAACACAAAATGTTCACAACAATACCTTTTTCCTCCACCACTCTGAGTGTTCAGAGAATCACCATGTCCTGTGCCAACCTCCTGAACTGGATGTTTGAGTGGGCCATTCTGCTCCATAACCTTGAATAGCTTTCCCTGCTGAGATAGCTCCCTGTCACAGCGTCGACCCCGGCAGCCAGCCGCCACTTCTTGGCCACACTGGGACCACGCCTCTCCTGCACGGATGTCCCCACGGCAGGACCCATGAGCATCATCACCTCATCCGGAACCATAAATGCTCTATTCCTTCCTTTCCCCCTGGAGTGACGACCATTAGAGGAAGGAATCTCTGAAAACTGTGAGGACATTGTGGCTGTTGCCTGGGTGGTCAACGTCATCATTCCAGGCTAGGCTACATTGAGAGAAGTGCCCCTGCTCTCTGAATACGCCACAATGGCAGTGCCCCTAAAGGCAAGGTCCCAACCCCCCAAACCTCAATGCTTTCACAGGGCCCCAATCTGGCACCAATGGTCCACAATGAGCACCAGGACCAACAGATGGCCCTGCACTTAACGGTGGTTACGGCAACTGTGTCTGAAACCCTGCTACTTGCTGCTCCTTGTGATCATTACTCCGCAGCACCCAAACTGCTTGTAGCCACAGGACCCGCTGTCTCTGCACCCCACCGGCCACTCAACACTGTCTGTGCCATGCATGCTCCTTCAAGCGGCTCTTCTCTGTAGCCCCATTAAACTCCAGGCAGAGTGCTCCATGTCTGTTCTGGCAGAAAGTGCATTAGAACTCGCTGCCGGCTCCGCCTATGTTGGCGGTCTTCTGTCACCACCTGCCCCTCGCAGGTCTGAACAATAGATTTTACCTTGTTCCAGTAGGTCTCTCCCTGGCTAATGTAAGCCATCAATTAAAAATCTCTCTCCCAGGCTCTAACAGTCACCTTACTTGTTCTCTCCCAGGCTGGGAGTGTGGGCTGTTCAAGCCGCCTTGAGTATCCCAAAAACATGATGGCCCAACTGCACAGTGGGCCCGCTAGTTGCTCCTTGCAGCCACGATCCGCCCCAAGCTGCCCCTTGCAAGACTTGTAACTGCTCGCACTCTGAACCGGGGCCAGCTCATCTCTATTGGGGCAGGGGGCCGTTGTACGTTTCCTCTCCCTGGTCTCACTCTTCCTTTGCTGTTCTCAGATGCAGCTGCAGGTTCCATATCCTCATCACCAGTGAAAAGATGTGCAATGAAAAGTTCAGCCACTCAGGGAAGTGAAGCTCTTTACTTGGAATCCAAGTTGACAAGGTGAACAAGAGGTAAGTCCATAGGTAAGTATCAAGGAAGGTGAGGGAAACATCCACTGGCTCCCATTAAATCAGGGTCCCAGCCACCTACTGACATTGCAGGAACACTCATACAGCAACATTCCACACAGCAGTGTTCCATCCAGGCATTCCAATTGGCTACATTCATTCAGGACCAGGTCAGGAGAGAAGCACAGGAGACAACAGTAGGATACATTATTGATAGCTTAGAAGGCAGTGCTTTGGCATGGGCAACACCTTGTGTCACAGCAGAACAGGATATGCTTGATGATTGTCTTACTCTTAGCAGCCTTTAAGATCATGTTTGGGGTCCCTGACCAACTGTGATTCTCAGTAGAACCTTTGTTTGACCGTCAACAAGGGGGTGTTGATATATTCACTTATGCAACCAAGTTCCGTTGGGTAGCAGCCAAATGAGGATGCCTGGAAAGTACAAAGTGGGGATCCTTTTATCAAAATTGTTAATTGCATGCAAGGAACTGCTAATATATGCTGTTGGGTCCCATGCATGCAATTGTAAGTTTTTCCAAATCTGAGTGCAAATGTAACCAGTAAAAACGGGAAAAGTTGCCTAATTATATGGTTTTAGCTTTCGTTTTGTAAAGAATGTTAATGCCACCTGTAAATTACACTTTGCAGGCAGCATTTGCAATGGATTTCCTTGGTACCTGCCTGAGTTTAGCAGGTGCTAAATTGAGGCGGGTGCTATAGTATTACATTTGTTTTACTCCTGCATTAAAATGTCATTCAGGCTTTAAACAAAGAACTCTTTTAAGACAGAGGTCCAAAGTATGGCAGAAATGTTAATTTCTGTTTCTCCATCTTGAAAGAGAAGGTGCATTTGTTGTATCAGTAAAGCAAGGTATACAAACTTTACACCTTGCTTTTGCACCTGTTTAGCCCTTTAGAAATCTATAGGAATAGGAGACGGGGGGAATGAGAAATGAGCTGAACCACTTCAATGTGTATTATGGTGGCGATTTGTGTCTGACAACTTTTTAAAATATCAATCACTATTGAAACTCCGCGTTCTATGAGAAGAAATCACTCACCAGCATCACGCTATTCAGATTTAACCTCATAGTTTTTTTTGTTTTTTTTATAAAATGTTATAGTTTAATTTTAAACTTTTCATTTATCTCCTTTCTCAATTTTCCTTTCATTCTGCGGCATGTTTGTCTAGTTTGAGTATTTCTTGTAGGAATTGGCATATCATGAAGATAAGTTTGTTTGATTTGCCGTTGAGCATCATCGGCCATCTCTCCTCTGCCTCCATTGTCTGTTCTAAGATCTTGTAGTTGGTGCCGAATCTGGTTCTTTGTTCAGAAAAATTGTCACTTTCCATAAGGAGATGGTAAAGTGTTTCTGATTTCTGTGGGTCTGAGCAGAATCGGCAGAAGTTCTCTGTGGATGGGGATTTATCTGGTTTTCGCTAGGTAGAATCAGGTTGGTATGGTATTCATCTGAAGTTTCAGGTATGTTGCTCAAATTTTATTGTCCGGGAAGATGTTCAAATAGGCCAGAAGTTTGTTAATTGCTCTTATTTTGTTTTACATTGTATAACCAAGCTGTATTTTGTTTTTTCTTTGTTGGTTTTTATCCAATTGTTTCTCATCAGCTTTACCTTTGCGTGTTGAGGGTGCAGCGTAAGTGTAAGTGACTTCAATTCAGCACTCCAACTAAGTCAATGCCTGGTCTGGGATGCCCAATGGAAGCCCTTATTTATATATTTTTATGACAAGTTCATAAATCTGGATGAAAACTCTTATATAACACCCCTCTCCTAGAATCCCCCTGACCTCACTGAGCCAAGAAGTAGGTTTGTTTTGCAAATTAAAAGGTTTATTGGAAAAATTAAACAATATATATATCACACTTTTATGAATAAATTAATATTTGATAGCGCACGTATGAATATAACAGTGATCAACAATGGATAATATTACACTAGCACCCTTCTTTAATTACTTAGGAGTTGGTATAGAAAGGATAAGGTAGCAGAGTATGTACTTTGTATGGTTTCAATGAAAAGCAATAATGGAAAGAATGCAGCACAGAAATAAACTGATATGGTTTCAACAATAGATAAGATGATCACTTTTTTCTTTATGACAACTCACTCCCCCCCCTATGCGATATGAAGATATGGAAATGAGGGCGCACAGGTTTTCTTTTCAGGAATACAATCAAAAGCAGTTCAGTTCCCCCCTAGCAAGCTTAGAGCAACCGGTATGCTTTTAAACAGTCAAAAATACTTTTACATGTGATTTGCAATGAAGTGAAAAATATGCTAAAAATGATTTTAATTTCCCATAGGAGATTCAGGGTAGGTGATAGCTACTTTGAATTAGTTCAGGTCAACACTAGCAATGATTCAGGAATTATTATCAGAGTGAAAACGAATTTCAGCAGTGGAAAGCAAGAAGCAGCTATTTTTACAAGTGGTGAAATTGAGCCAGTTTGCAATTCGTGGCACTTTTTCAGAGTGCGTCGATCGCGATTACTGAAAAACTATATATAAGGGATGAAGTAAAGATTCAGAATGACAAATGACACTTTCACAAATTTGAAATCACAGAATGGACACATGATTTCTATGCAGTTCTGGACAGGTGGATACTCACTCCTAATTTTGACTGCAATAGGCTGCCACTGGTTCTGCTCACAGCGTGGCCTCTGGTCTGGGTCTGGCACTGCACAGCGGTCTGGGTTTGTCTGCTATCGGCACTGCACAGTGGTCTGGTCTGGTCTGGTCTACTATCGGCACTGCACAGCGGTCTGGTCTGGGTCTGACGGGTTCTGGATACAGCTCTGCTTTCTGGGTCTGGTTCTGGCACCGAGTTCTAGCCAGAAGCAGAAACAGCACAGCCCGGCTGTTTTATTCTGATGTGCCCATTGGAAGTCTGGGGTAAAATCAGTTTGCAAGATTGGAAGGCCAGCTGAGAAGAGTTCAGCATGCAGTAGGCCCTCTGCTTCAAAGTTCTGGAATCTGGAGTCTGGTTTTCTTGTGCAGAGCGTCCCGCCAATGTTCAGGTGATGAGTGAATCTGGAAGTTCCCCACTAAGGCTTGCCATCCTTACTTATAGCAGAAATTGCATCACCAAAATGGATGTGTGTGTGGGCATAACTAAGCCTGCCCCTCCCAACTTATCATTGGCCAAATTCTCCTCTCTCCCTTGATTGGGGGAAGGAAATGGAGTGTCATCGTGATGAGGTATGTTTATGGGTCAGAGAATCCTCCCCTTGTCACTTTGCACACAAATCTATTTTTGATTCAAATGCATATTTATGTACAATTTTTCTAATATTATATGTCCAGTTAACATATTTTCTGTAGCGCCAAACCATCTGATCCCTGTCTTTGTAAGATGTTGTGTCCACTTCTGACAGAATTCTGCCCTTTTCATCCAGAAGACAATATCTAAATTTTTCCAGAATTTACACAAATGTGCGCAAGGAATATGGGCATCAGATGATGAAGTGTCATATTTTTAACATACAGACATTTGGAGTAATACCCTATTTTCCGCTACCCCCCAGAACATACCACAGAGTCCTAACACCTCTTAAAATGTGCACAGAAAAATCACAGGAATAATGATATTATTTATATAATTTTGACAATTTTGTACTATGAATTATCCATCTTTTTAAAATTATGCTCTGGCCCAGATGGGTGTGGTTAAGTCCCAAAGCACATGGGGGAATTTCTGGTTTGTCCACTTCCTCCAAGCTCAGCTGGCTCATAGAGGCAGTGCCCCTCCAAGTTCCTTCCAAGAGGAAGCCATTTACGACCTCCTGATTTAGCAATTGCTTTGAACCAAGGGAAGTTCATTGTCCTGCAGTCCCAGGTACCCCTCCCCTGATTCAATCAGAGAGGTGTAATCTCCTTTTGGTGGGGGCAGCAGAAGGCAGGCCAGGCCTGTGAATGCAGTTGCTGGGCAAGTTTCAACTCCTGTCTGGGGTAGTTGCCGGGCAGAATTCAATCCCTTTAAGCCAGGCTTCAGCCAAAGGTCACTTTTGTTCCAATTTTTCTTCATTCAAATCAAACTTACAATTTTTACACATGCAGCTAGGACGCTGATTCTAAGTTCAAAACTATGACATTTAAACAGTTGCAACCTATGTGACACTCAAAAGTAGGTCACTCATTTATTTTAAACATTTCGATTTTAGTGGCTTTAAATCCAATTTCACTTAAGCTGCTGACATCCACAGCTCAGCCAGTTTTGTTATGAACATTATTTTAGGCTCTTCATCTTTCCAGATTTTGTATGCACACAAGACTTCATTCTACCAGACGTCTGTTGGTGTTCAGTAAGATTTTTGAATATCTTGCAATGTTTGAAATCGGCATTTTGAGCTTGCATTCAGAGAAACAAAGGTGATTTCAGAGCGCTTTTTGAGCTAACAGGCACTGCTGTTTTTCCTTTGGCACCACGTTTCACTCATGGCGCTTCTGGCCCATCACACTCGCACTGGTGGGTGGCAGGTCAGGCGACCATTTTGGTGTGCGCAAAAACTGTGCGGTTTTCCTGGATTCTGGCGCAAATGTGGGCTTTTCGGCCATCTTGGATTTTCTAAGCCCACAGCACCAAATGTTGCAGCATAATAACTCGAACATGGGTCAATACACCTGACATAAGCATTTTGTTGGAGATTTCTTCGGTTGTCACCAGTCGTTCTAGATTTTCTTTCCATTTGTCAAGGCTTGTGTTATTCATTGCTCCGGGGTGAGATCTGAGGATTTGGATAGCCGGTGTTTTGTTGTCCGTTAGCAGCTTGCGGTATAGGTCGAGTTGTTTCCACAGGACGATTGAGGCAATTATTGCCCTGCTACTTCATGTCTGATTCTGGGCATAGGAAAGGAGGGTGGCAGCTGGAGGATCTTGCGCAAGAAGCAAGCTTCTAGTTTTGTCCACTCATGAACGGTGGTATTCATCATTGCTTCTGTTCCGTATACTATTGTTGGGATCACTTTTTGCTTGTAGTATGTTGTTACCGGTTTGAATGAATATTTTCCGTACTTTCGCTGGATCACACATCCTTGCCTCGCCAGTGATTGGATCTTTTCTTCCAGTTTTGTGGTCCATTCTTTTTCAGATACGGATTAGTTTATGTATATCCCCAGGTATCAGAATGTGGATACTTTGTCTAGCTGATTGCCGTCTAGGTAGATTTTTAGTTGTTTTTCTTTTTTGTTGCATGTTCTGCTCAGTTGCATGATTTTCGTCTTCTTTGTGTTGATTGAGAGTTCGTTGAGTTTCATGTATTGGGCTAGTTGTGAGAAGCTATATTGTAGGCCTGAGAGTGTCTTATCGAGCAAGATGATGTCATCCACGTATGTCATGATATTTACTGGTATTGAGTCAATCTTCGGTGGATTCAGGGCCTCCGATTGGAGATGAGTCTCGATGTCAGCTGTGAAGAGGTTGTATAGTGTGGCTGCTAAGGGACAGCCTTGTTTTAGTCCATTGTTGGTGGATATTTTCGGTGTTGTTTGGCCTTCTCTTGTGAGTCTTATTATTATTGAAGTGTTTGAGTAGAGTTGTTTTATTGGCTCCAAGATGTTGTTTGGGCAGTTCCATGTTTCAAGTTTGCTCCATAGTTTTTGTCTGGAGATACCGTCGAAGGCCATGTGCAGGTCTATGCAGGCGGCGTATATTGTTGTTTTGTTGTGAATTGCTTCGTGTTTTATCAAGTTCAGCAGAAGTAGGTTGATGTTTGTTCCCACATTTGGAGTGAAGCCAGTTTGTCTGGTTGCGAAACGATGTGTCGCTGTTGCCCATTGGTAAAGTTTTTTCAGAAGAATGGATGCAAACAGCTTCCCCAAAGGATCTAGTAGTGCAATCGGGCAGAAGTTTGTCGGGTCATCTCTTGGGCCTTGTTTGTGGATGGACACTATATTTGCGGTCTTCCATGACGAGGGGGTCTGGTTGAGGTTGTTTATAAGTGTCATGATGTTGCTATTGAGGTTGGCACATGAGTGTGGGTCTTTCTTGATCATTGCGTTTGAGGTCCCATTCGTTTGAAATGGATTGACCATCTGGGTACCATAAGTGAAGGTTTAGATCCCAGCATAGTATGAATTTGATTGTCGTGTACTTGATGATGAGTTTGTCCATTTTAAGAAAGACACCATCCAGGAAAGTTTCGTTATTTATTGCCGCAGGATCCAATATAGATTCATGATCGAAATATTCTTTCTTGTTGGTGGTTTGTGGAGTCGGGATTTTAGCTTCCTTTTATTTTTATGACAGTGTTTTGTGTCCATGGATTGATGTTTGTGGTTTGGAGTATAGACCATGTCAGGTCAATCTTGATTAGCGTTGGTAGGCCTGATGATGGTCTTCCTTTGGGTCTGGTTGGTGCCGGGTTAAGGAACACTCAGAAGCCGTCGTAGCATGGAGTGAAGACAGCCAGATTTCTTGAAGACAGATAATCTGGTATGTTGCGAATTTGGGTGATGAGTCGTTAAACAGGTGGGAATTTCCTCTTGTATTCCACAAGCACATGGTCCAGGTGTTGTTTGATTCAATTGATGGTTATGAGATGCTGCTCATGTTTGATTCAGTTGTGTAGTTTAAGCTGTCTTCTGATTCGTATTGTCGTCTGATCAGGCGGTCGTTGTTGGTGTAGTTGTTGTTGAGGCAGCCGCTTCAGGATTTCGTTTGATCGACTGGGTAAGATGCCTTGGAGGCGTGGGTGAGAGGTCATTGTTGGTGTCAGTGTGATGTGCCTTTGGCTGGTTTGTAGAGCGTTTTTCTGTTTGGGTTGGTCTTGTGGTGTCCGTTTGTTTTTCCTTTTTGTCGGTTTGTTCTTTTTTGGATGTCGTACTGGGGCTGCATCTAAAGCCAAGTTTGTATAGTGTTTTTTTCGAAGTTAGTATCTGTTCCATGGTTGTTTTGTCACGTAGTTTTAATGATATTCTATTGTTGCGTATTTCGTCTTCAAAGGTGACCAGCTCGATGTCTCTGGAGCGTATTTGGTTCAGGTTCGGAATTGCTTGTAAGAGTATTAGAATGTTCACTCTATTCAGAACCAATGAGGTTGATCTGTGGATGGTGTTTTCTATCTGAACACTGTGGTTTTCTGCTTGCCGAAATGGGTTCAAGAATATTAGTTGAGATGGGACTGTGGGTTCTCTTTGGTTTTTCGTGCGGGGTCTTTCTTTCACTGATCGGGTTATAGAGTATCTGGTTTGGGTGCTATTCCTTGTTTCGTTGGATAGTGAGATTGAGGAGATTTTGTCATATGTTGCATGGTTGTTTGTGTCATCACTTTGATCGGACATTGAACTATCTGAGATTTCTTCACACGAAAGTGTGTAGCTGATTGAGTGGTTCAGGTGGTATTCGTCGATTATTAGTAGACTTGAATCATTTATTTGAATTTTTTCTTTTGTGGTGCCATGCGATGGTGGCTTCTCGTGCGTTGTTAGATTGAGTAAGTCGTCTATTTCCCAGTTTGGTTCCTTATTTATCATTGCAGTGGCAGGTGTCGGTTTTTTATGTGTATTTTTGGTGGCTGTCTCTGGTCGTGTGGGTTGGTTTGGTGTGGGCTTCTTTGCTAGGTGTTTTTTCTGTCGTTGGCTTCGGTGTTGTCAGATTTAGTAGAAATGCTTGCGAGCCAGTTTGTTTTTGTGTTTTTTTAGTTGGCTATTTGGCAGGTTCTTTAGGAATTTTCTTTGTCGGGCCGAAGATCTCGAAGATGTCATTTGCGGTTGTGTTTTCCAGTTCATTTGTTAACTTTGGTTTTTCTTTGTGGTCGGTTGGGGGGTTTGTGATTTGTTTCGACGAGGAGGCCGGTACTGTGAGTGGAGTGTGACTTTGCTGATCGAGGTTCGGTTTTTCTGGTATCATGCAGAAAGGTATAGAGTTGTTCGTGTATTCCTTTAGCATGTTCTGTGTTGTAGGTATTTTTTGTTGTTGGCTTTTGAGCCATGCCATGAGTTCTTTGGTTAGTTGGGTTTTTTCCTCGCTGTCTCCTCGTGCTATCTCGGATAGTCTTTGTTGCCAGATGCGCGACTGTTCGGCTTCAGCGTCTAGGCGTTTTTCTATAGTTGTTATGAAGTCTTCTGTGTGTACTTATTCAGTATGAATCATTGCCAGTAGTGTTGCTTGATCTTGTATATTGTCTTTGGTTGCTTCGTGTAGTTTGAGAAAAGGTATCATGGATTGGGATACCACTGCCAGCAACATGTTTTGGAGTTCTTGCTTGGTTGTTGGTAGTCTCTGATTATTGATGTCATCATTCAGTGTGCTTTTCTGTTTGGAGTCGCCTGTTTTGGGTGTTGGGAGGTTGGTGTCGTTTTCTTGTGCTGGAGTGTGGAAGGATTCTTCAGCATCATACGTAAATTGCATTGTTTTTTTGTTAATTTTTTATTTTGGGATGTGGTGGGTCTCTGCTTGATCTTTGTTTGTTGAAGTTCTGAGTATTGGTGTTTTTAAACAGAGGCGTGGAGATGCAGTTTGTTATTGCTGAGTGTGTCGGGTCGCCAAAGATTTCTTTCCTTCTTTCCGCACTATTCATGATGGATTCTATTTCGGTGATGTCTAGAGATAGACGTTCAGCCTTGCCTGTTGCTGTGTTTAGTTGATAATGTGAGGATTCCTTCAGTAGTTTTTGCGCTGCGTGGGCTTGTAGCCATTGTAGTTTTGCTTGTTTCGCTTTTTCTCTTTTTGTCATCCCAGCTGTTAGCACTGTTGGAGTCTGGGAAGGAGTTGGTTGTTTCAGTGATTCCTTACTTATTGGGATTGTGTTTTGTTGCTGTATTTTCCCTGTTAGTTCTGGTTTTGTATTATCTGTGTTTGATTTGATTCGTTGATCGTTGCAGAGCTCGTTTGTGGACGACACTTGTGGGTTTGTCTGGTTCTTTGCGGGGATGAATTCTGCTGGTATCTCACTCTGTTGATTTATTGTTTTTGGTGTCTCGTAGTGAGTAGCAGTTTGGGTTTTCTCCTGTTGGTTCTGGTCTTTGTCTATGTGGGCTTTGGGGATTATTTTGCCGCTTAGTTCGCCCTTGTTTGGTGGTAGCGGGTTTTCGGTTTGGTCCCAGTTGAATGGGGTCTGTAGTTCTTGAGAGCTTGGCTTTTCTGGTGGAGGCTTTAAAGCACTCCGGTTCACTGGATCTGGATTTTTCATTGGATCACGTTCCAGTTGGGGGGGAGCTTCATGTAAGTTTTGTGGGGTAGTCTTTTTCAGCTCTACAAGTTGTTTGAGGGTTTCGTGCTTTGGTGTGTGTGTTTCTGATTTGTTGGTCTTCTTTTTTTGGAATGCTTGTTCCATCGTTGTTTGTGAGGCGTCTGTGCTGAGTTTTCCTCTTAGTCTTGTGTTTGGGCATGTAGACTGCTTTTTTTGCATTCCGGCCGATAAGTAGGATCAAGGGGGAGGGTGCCCCTGCGGATTCTTGTTTTCTCATTGGTTTGAGTGTCGTTGCTGTAGGATTAGTGTGTTGTTGGAGCGCCGGTTGGTTAGTCCCGGATCAAAGGGGAGAGAGCCCCTGCAGTCTCCTGTACTGTGGTAGGTTCGAGTGTTCTTGTGTGGAGGTTGTTTACTTGTTGCAACACCAGTAGGTTGGTGGTGGTCAGGTTGTTGTAGAGAGGTATCTCTCTTGTTGCAGCACTTACAGGTGAGCGCTGGACAGGATCAAAAGGGAGAAAGCCCCTGCAGTCTCCTGTGCTCTCGATAGTTTGAGTGGTGAGGGTTGTCCTGTTTTACAGCACTGGTTGGACAGGATCAGATGGAAGAGAGCCTCTGCAATCTCCTGTGCTGTTGTTGCTTCGTATGTTCTTTTTGAGAGATGTCTCTCTTGTTGCGGCAGTAGTAGGTTGAGTTTGGACAAGTTCTTGTAGAGAGAGTTCACTCTTGGTGTAGTACTGATAGGTGAGCGTATTACAGGATCAAAGGGGAGAAAGCCGCTGCAGTCTCCTGTGCTCTCGTTGGTTCAAGTGGTGAAGTTTGTTGCTTTTTGCGGCACTAATTCAGTATTGGTGGGTAGTTTTTTTAAAGCACTAATTGATTAGTGCTGGGCAGGATCAAAGGGGAGAAAGCCCCTGCAGTCTCCTGTGCTATGGTGGATTCAAATGCTCTTGTAGTTGTAGGTGTCTATTTGGTGAAGTTTGTCTCCTGTTGCTGCACAGGTTCACTATTTGGTGGGGTTTGTCTCTTGTTGCAGCAGTGGTTGTTTTGTGCTGGACAGGATCAAAGAGGAGAGGGCCCCTGCAGTCTCCTGTGCTTTGGTGAATTTGAGCGTACTTGTAGATGTTGGTGCGTTATGGTGGAGTTTATCTCTTGTTGCTGCGCAAGTTGGTTTGTGCTGGACAGGTTTGAGGGGAAAAGGCCTCTGCAGACTCCTGTGCAGCGGTAGGTCTGATGGTTCTTGTTGAAGAGTTTGTTTGTTGTTGCAGCGCTAGTATGGTCGTGCTGAAGAGGATCAGAATGGGGATGTTACTTGCGGTCTCCTGCCTGTGGTTTAAGGCTGTGTGATGTTCTTGTGTTGCGCTCCTTTTTGTGTTGGTTCTGTGTCTTTGCTGTTCACCTTTGCTGTTCACCTTCAGAGGGGCAGGGGGGGATGATACTAAAGGTACAGTTCAAGGAGTGCGGGCAAGGTGGGGCTGGGGTGTGACACTTAGAGGCGATGCCGTGTGTATTTGCAGGTGTCACGTGACGTGGGGTTCGCTCGTTGGGAGGCACGTGTTTGTGGAGATGGAATCGCGGGATGCCACTGGGCAGGAGCAACTTTTATGATTGCTGTCTGCCAGATGTGAGAGTGGGCGTGGATACGAGTTAGCTGGGCAGCTTGGGATTGGTGATAGGGGCTGAGAAGGTCGCTAGCTGCAGGTTTGCAAGCAGAGGGTCGCTGGCGTATTAGGAGAGATAGAGGGGAAGGGCGGGAGGGGTGAGCGCGGGTGCAGTTCTCTTCCGAGGGGGGTGGAGGGGTGGGCGATGGCGAGCGGAGATTAGGATTGATGCAGATGCTGAATGGAGGATTCAGGGAGTCACGGAGGGGGGACGTAGAGGGGGAGCGCGGGTACAGTTGCTGTTCGCCTTCAGAGAGGCAGGACAGGCGGGCAGGGCGGGTGGAGAATGGAGAGGGAGATTGCAGTTTTCTTGTCACTCACTGCAATGGCTTGATCGTATCGTAGCAGGAGGTTGAGACAGTGTGGTGTGTAAGTCCAGATGGCAGATGTGCTTCTTTACAGCTATCCTTGTGGACGGAGCGGCGCCCGGGAGCCTGCAGAGCCTAAAGACCAAAAGACTCAGCGGCAGACTCTGCGGCCGCTCCGCGGCTTCCTGGGTATTTTAACTTAAAAACAGTAGCAGTAGAAAGAGGACAATGAAGGAGGTCTTAGGTGCCTCTTGAAAACTGGAGCAAAAGCTGTAGAGTCTTCCTCTGACTCTGACCAAAGACTCTGCAGCAGACTCTGCGGCCACTCTGCGGCTTCCTGGGTATTTTAAATTGAAAACAGTAGCAGTAGAAAAAGGACAATGAAGGAGGTCTTAGGTGCCTCTTGAAAACTGGAGCAAAAGCTGTAGAGTCTTCCTCTGACTCTGACCAAAAGACTCTGCAGCAGACTCTGCGGCCGCTCAACGGCTTCCTGGGTATTTTAACTTGAAAACAGTAGCAGTAGAAAGAGGACAATGAAGGAGGTCTTAGGTGTCTCTTGAAAACTGGAGCAAAAGCTGTAGAGTCTTCCTCTGACTCTGACCAAAAGACTCTGCAGCAGACTTCACGGCCGCTCCGTGGCTTCCTGGGTATTTTAACTTGAAAACAGTAGCAGTAGAAAGAGGACAATGAAGGAGGTCTTAGGTGCCTCTTGAAAACTGGAGCAAAAGCTGTAGAGTCTTCCTCTGACTCTGACCAAAAGACTCTGCAGCAGACTCTGTAACCTCATAGTTTTGATTGCCCAGAAATGCCATACCTTTCAGGATGTGTTTGAGGAAAAGAAAATCAAATGTCTGCCAACAAACCTAGTCTTGGACTGTGCAATAGATCTTGTTCCAAGATCCACGGTTCAGCTCAGTTGTATCTAGTCACTCTTGGAGCCTGAGAAAGGGACTTTGCTCTAGTATCTGGATAACAATGTAGCAAGTAAGTTAATAAAGCGTTCCTTGTCACCTGCAATTGGTCACCTTTTCTTCATACCAGACAAGTTACATGATCTCTGGGCTTGCACAGGCTTGCGAATCCTCAATTCCTTAACCATTGCGGACTGTTATCTGCTGCCTGTGAATATAAAAATACATGAGACTTTGAGGGAAGCCACATTCTTGAAAAAACTGGACCATTCGCTCCGTATCAAAGCAGAAGGAGACAGGGAGGCGGGTTTTCCATACTCCTTTTGGACAGTGTGAGATGCAGTCATCTCATACAGCCTCTGTTGTTTGCCAACCATTTTCTAGAGGCTGATTGATAAATGCATGGTTTTATATGCTCAATAAATATGTAACTGTCCAACTGCACAATATTCTAATTTATTCTAAAACACAAATGCTTCATTTCAAGCATATCACCAATATCCTTCAAAGACAGTGAGAGGACTTTCTTTTGGTGAAATGAAAGAAACGTGAATTTGAGAAAGAGTAATGCATGGGTTACATGCTTTCAGCCGAGCTCTATAAACCTAAAGTAGCTTACCACAGGACTGGATTGACCTCATCTTTCTACTATAAAGTAGATCATAGTTTTGCCAACATTTACAGAAAATTCATCAAGATCTACTTAGATTTATCAGAACACATCCCACATTTGTTGAAAATAAATGTCCCTTCAAATAGGATAATAATGTACAATGTCAGGGCCACCGTTGCCTCAGATGCAAACAGCATGGAGTCAAGGTCCAGTAAGGGCCAGTGCAGGCATAAACTGTTGTATTATAGAACCCTATTGTGTCCATATTACAGGAAGCAGGCTAAGGATAACAGAGAATGCTATCGGTAGCAAGGACTACAAGTCCCAGCATACTCGCGCGCTCGCGAGCAGAAGAACTACAAGGGACCACGCCCGACGATCTGCGCATGTGCGCGGTGCGCGCACGGATCTCCGCTTGCGCTAAGGACACGGACCGGAGCGGACGCATTGGCAGAGGGCTCCTGCAGGCAGCGACCTGCGGGGAACTCCCCACCTGTGAATACTGCAGGCCCCGTGCCCCTGGCAAGATAAGTGCATTTCTCTCAGTACTTGGTTACGGGCGAATGGATAGACAAGAAGAAACCGCCTGTTGTTAGACAGCTAGTGCATATTGTTTGACTTGGGAGAAATCCCACGAATTTCGACGCCAGTGAGAGCGCCGGACTGGGGGGAAGCTTCCTTTCTGGCTAGGCCAAGTGGTCGGCTTGTAGATCCGGCGTGACTATGTGTGCCATGTGAAGTAACACGGGTTCTCACAGATGTTTTGACTGATTGCCAGCGTGTGTGGATTGTGTGAAGGAACGCAATTCATGGCCTGAACTCATACTTGTTTTTGGTTCCTTTCTAGCGGCGCTCCGCTGTATTAGCAACAAGGACCCGATTTGCCGCCGTAGTGTTACGGCAAGAACTGTGGCAGTCGCCCAGCACTCAACCCGGCAGCATCTAACGAAGCTAAGTGCTCCTTTGATTT
Source organism: Ambystoma mexicanum (assembly GCF_040938575.1). Taxonomy (NCBI): domain Eukaryota; kingdom Metazoa; phylum Chordata; class Amphibia; order Caudata; family Ambystomatidae; genus Ambystoma; species Ambystoma mexicanum. Next base: position 229,673,252 of record NC_090933.1, read on the forward strand.
CTACTATAATGTCTGCTAAAGTTGGGGCTAACATTGTGGGTTGGTGGTGATAGGAATCACCAAGCAAATGTTTGAAATCAAGAGCGTGATAGAAACGCTTTTGGCATATGATGTAATGTGCTAATGGTAAACTACACAGTGTTTTGAGCCACAGCTTGTGCAAGAGTGAGGAGTGTGTATGGGCGGAGTACCTTCGATCTCAGGAGCCCCAGCAGGGCACATCAAGGTGGAACCTTCCCTCAAACCCTTCCAAATCCATTCCCCCTTTCCTTCCCCTTCCTTCCTCCTTGCCCGGTTATCCTAAATTCCCCCTACCTATCCAATCCTGTGGACCCTAACCCTCTTTCCCCAGCGGGTTGCGGTGGCCTGTGTTATTTACCAAGCCAGGTGCCAAAACCCAACGGGGAGGCAGGTGTGCGTGCTACCTCTGCACAAGATTGAGAGCCTGACATACAAGCAGACTTTTGGCCAATGAAAAGTCTTTTGTCACCTTGCAGTACTGAATTACCCCAATCTTTCTCTGACCTTGCGGAGGTCCTTCAAAAGGTACAAACCAATTATCAAATGAAGCAGCCAGTTTTCTTTTAGCCCTGCACCTGTACATCCGGTATACAAAATGACTCTCTGCTACAAAAGGAAGTCTTAGCCTGAATCAGGTCTGATGTGGTATCATCTTCTAATGGGATTCAAGCATACCATCCACATAGATGCTGACCATCATAACCTCCAGATCCTACATCAGATCGAGTACCACAAAAGCAGACAGGCCTGCTGCGCTTCCTTTTTTGCGCAGTACCATCACTTACCTACCATGTTCTCAGAATATTGTGACAGATGCCCAGTCATGACAATATCTGCAGCAGTTAGCTGCTGATGGAAAATAATAGTGTTCATTCTATATCATTTCTGTCTCCTGGCTATCACTTCCTTTGATCAAATACAGCTGGAAAGTGATCCATCCATTGTGCACCCTGGAGTTAGAGTGAAGAACATGCTCCCATTCCCCATAGGAAAATTGCATATACCCACTGATACATTGCAAAGGAAGATACTTAATTGTGTGTCACAAAGCTGTAGCTATGATGCAACGAATCGTACATACATCAATAGATCTTCAATTCCACTATTGTTGACCTATACTAAATATGGGATGTGCAAGAGTACCCACCTAACAAACGTTGATATTGTGAAGGCACAATGGGCCTCATTCCAAGTAATCCACAAAAAATCTGTCAATACCGCCCATCCGGTATTAGCATCTCCGGCTGGGCACACAGCGGAAACCCCGCCGAACTACGAGTAGACGGGTATGCGCACAAACCCATGCCGGAAGCATCAATGCCGGATTGCCGGTATCAATGGATGAATGTCTAAAACATCTGCCATTAGCAGACAAAAAATTGCATCCCTACCGGATCCACGCAGAAAATAGCCCTAACACCGGAATGGTGGTAATATCGGCGCCAGAACACCAAATGCAGCGAAAACCGGAAGTAGGCCACCAGCCATTACAAAAACCAGAATCCACCTCAATCACCTGAACTCATACTTGTTTTTGGTTCCTTTGTAGCAGCGCTCTGCTGTATTAGCAACAAGGACCCGATTTGCCGCCGTAGTGTTACGGCAAGAACTGTGGCAGTCGACCAGCACTCAACCCGGCAGCATCTAACGAAGCTAAGTGCTCCTTTGATTTCTACTATAGTGTCTGCTAAAGTTGGGGCTAACATTGTGGGTTGGTGGTGATAGGAAGCATTAAGCAAATGTTTGAAACCAAGAGCGTGATAGAAACGCTTTTGGCATATGAAGTAATGTGCTAATGGTTAACTACACAGTGTTTTGAGCCACAGCTTGTGCAAGAGTGAGGAGTGTGTATGGGCGGAGTACCTTTGATCTCAGGAGCCCCAGCAGGGCACATCAAGGTGGATCCTTCCCTCAAACCCTTCCAAATCCATTCCCCCTTTCCTTCCCCTTCCCCTTCCTTCCTCCTTACCCGGTTATCCTAAATTCCCCCCACCTATCCAATCCTGTGGACCCTAACCCTCTTCCCCCGGCGGGTTATGGTGGCCTGTGTTATTTACCAAGCCAGGTGCCAAAACCCAACGGGGAGGCAGGTGTGCGTGCTACCTCTGCGCAAGATTGAGAGCCTGACAGTAGCGCAAGCCCAAGGGTAGTCAAGCGCCTAGGTAGCACAACACCATGGAGGAGGTCCTGGTGGCATTACAAGATTCAAAAGGCTAATTACAGGCCACCCGCCAGGATTATGTAAATTTAGCTGGTCAGGTGCATGCACTTAACCTGCAGAGCGCAGCCCAGGCTACCCCCTTGCCCAGGGATCATGTTCCGCCCACCCCCGTTCAATTATAACTGTTTGCTGAACCTCCTTTGCCCTTAGCAGCCCCAGAAAGGTATCATGGAGATCCGCAACGTTTTAACCAGTTTATCATGCAGTGTCAATTGTACTTTATCACCAAGCCAAACGTCTTTCGCAGTGCCCAGTCCTGAACTGCGTTTGTTATATCATATCTGGGAGGGGATGCAGCATCTTGGGCCACCCCCCTGGTAACTAAGGATGATGCCATGCTGTCTAATTGGGAAACCTTTCTTGAGCAGTTTGGAAAGATCTTTAACACCGTAAGGCAGCAACCTTGATTAAGGATAGGGAGCTTCTGTCTCTACACCAGGTAGGGAAGGATTTGGTCACTTATTTACCAACGTTTAATCGGTTAGCAGTGGAAACAGATTGGGCGGAAGAAAAGCGTTCAGCTTTATTCTATCAAGGGTTACGTGATGAGATGAAAGACCTCATAGTGCAAGTGGATCCACAGCCTGAGAACTGCTCCTCCATGATAGATCTTGCATTACGATTGGACCAAAGGCAAAGTGAAAGAAGGCAGGACAAGAGAAAATGGGATTCAAGACCTGTAGGTAGGTTAGATCAACAACCTAAGCCAATAAAACCCGAGAAAGCAGGTGAAGAACCTACGCAGATAGGAACCGTGCGCGGACCCCTAACTAAAGATGAAAAAGACAAAAGGCGCAGAGATAAGCTTTGCCTGTATTGCGGTTAAGGGGTACATTTCGTTAAAGAATGTCCCATCAAACCGAAGAAGAATATGCCGGGAAACGAGGGAGCTCGCCAGTGACGGTGGCCCGGGCGAGCCAACTAGAAAACACCCCTAGGCTTTTGGCAAATACCTATCACGTGCAGGTACCTCATGTGACGATCTCAGGTCATATCAGCTGGGCTAACCGGCAAATACCAGTAACATTAATGATTGATTCCGGAGCTACAGGCAACTTCATAGACTAGCATTTAGCATCTGAGTTGCGGATACCTCTTCGCAACAAGGGTTCCCAAGAGGAAGTAAAATCCGTGGACGGGTCACCACTTACGTCAGGTCTTATAACCAAACAAACTAGATGGGTGCATTTGGAATGCATATCCGAACATCATGAAGACATAAGATTTGATGTAATTGCGGCACCCCAGTTTGGAATTATTTTAGGGTTACCCTGGTTGAGAACCCATAAACCAAAAGTAAATTGGGCTCAGGGTTCTTTACGCTTTGAATCCAGTTACTGTTCTAAGCATTGCCGTCAAAGTACTACCGAAGTTCCAGAAAACCAACCCATGACAAGACAAAGGCATGTGATCGGGAGTACGGAAACTCTACCAGCCATCTATCAAGACTATAGGGATGTTTTCAGTAAGGCCGCAGCCGAAACCCTGCCACCTCACCGAACTTTTGATTGCAGGATATATCTAGAGCCTGGAGCAGCGCTACTGTGTAGCCGAATCTATGTTCTAACAGAAGCTGAAAATGAACATTTGCGGAATTATATAGAGACAAATCTAGCTAATGGTTTTATACGACATTCAATGTCACCAGTGTCGTCACCCTTGTTTTTCGTCCCGAAAAAAAGACCAGGGACTTAAGAACTTGTATAGATTACAGGGTAATAAATAGAATAACCATCAAAAATCGGTACCCGCTGCCCTTAATACCCACTTTATTGGACCAGGTGCGAAATGCTAGGATTCATACCAAACTAGACCTACTAGGGGCTTACCATCTGGTGCGGGTGCCTGAGGGGGACGAATGGAAGACTGCCTTTAGAACCAAGTATGTGCTCTACGAATATCAAGTCATGCCATTCGGCCTCTGCAACGCACCGGCCGCCTTCCAGCATTTCCTGGATGAGGTTCTGCGTGGCTATCTGGATCTTTTTGCAATCGTCTACATTGAAGATATACTCATCTACTCTCAGAATCTAGAAGAACATCAAGGCCATGTAAAAGCCGTTCTACAGCGTTTGAGAGAACATAAGCTGTATGCTAAACTTGAGAAATGTGTGTTTCACCAAACAACAGTGGAATTTCTGGGGTTTATCCTCTCACCAGAAGGAGTGACTATGGATCAAAACAAGGTGCGGGCAATAGTAGAATGGCCATCACCTGCATCAGTCAAGGATGTGCAGACGGTACTGGGGTTTGCAAATTTCTACCGCCGATTTATCAATGGGTTTGCGAAGAAAGTACAACCAATTACTCGCGTATTGAAGAAAGGAGTAGAGTTTCAGTGGGTTGCAGCCGCGGACGCAAGCTTTCAAGCCCTAAAGAAGGCGTTTACAAAAGCTCTGTTGTTACTACATGCAGATCCAACCCTCCCCTATGTCATAGAGACCGATGCCTCCAGCTATGCTCTCGGGGCCATTTTATCCCAACGAGACAACACCGGCCAGCTGCAACCAGCGGCGTACTATTGTCGCACCCTGTTACCTGCAGAACTTAATTATGTTATAGCGGATAGGGAATTGTTAGCCATCAAGGCAGCGTTCAGTGAGTGGCGCCACTATCTAATGGGGGCCCAACATACTATAACAATCTTGACTGACCACAGGAATCTGCAATTTTTGAAATCCGCCAAGGCGCTCAGCCCCCGTCAGCTTCGTTGGGCCATTTATTTTGCCGACTTTGATTTTGTAGTCACATTTCGCCCCAGAGCGGAAAATAGGAAAGCAATGTCTTGTCCCGCTACCCAGAATTAGACTCGAAATGCGACAAGGTGGAAGAACCCAAACCTATAGTACCACCAGCTCGCATCATTGGAACGATAGTAGTGGACGACATGTTCGCGGAGATTAGGAAGGCATTGACTGCACAAGAATTGGCCCAGTGGAACGACCCAAACAAGAAAAAAAACGTGAAAGATGGACTACCCTTCTATGGGACAGCTTTATACCTACTCACGCCTGCCATTCGTCAACAAGCCATCAAGTGGTGTCATGATTCCCCTTTCGTGGGACACCCCGGAAACGCCAAAACTTGCGAACTATTAACACAACATTTTTGGTAGCCTAGTCTAAAGCAGGATGTTCAACGGTATTTACGTACGTGTGAGTGCTGCTTAAGGAACAAAGCTGACCATCAAAAACCAGCGGGGAAGCTACGTCCCTTACCCACTCCACCGGTACCCTGGCACACTATATCTTTAGATTTTATAGTAGACCTGCCACTAAGCCAAGGTTACACCACCGTACTGGTGTCAGTAGATTCTTTAACTAAATTGGCACATTTCATTCCCTGTAAAGGGGTCCCTACGGCCCAAGCTTTGGTTCACATTTTCCTTCAAAATATTGTCAGTTTACATGGCATACCCCTACATATTGTTTCGGATTGAGGAGCGCAGTTCACTTTGCGCTTCTGGCAAGCCTTTTGTGCTGATGTGGGTATGCAATTAAAACTATCCACCAGTTATCATCCCGAAACAGACGGGCAAACGGAAAGGGTAAATCAAACCTCAGAGCAGTACATACGCTGCATGACATATGACAATGAATCTACGTGGGCGGATGTCATCTGGTTGGCAGAGTTAGCATATAATAATGCCGTACACACTTCCACTAAGGTGTCCCCTTTCTATGGAACTTATGGCTATCATCCACGTTTCCAGCCGGTCCTGCATTCAGCCAATATCGAAGTACCTGCCATGGCCCAACCTAAGACACATCTGAAGGATGTTTGGCTTGGTATCGTGGCCAATCTGAACGCTGCTAAAGCATTCTATAAGAAATATGCGGATGCACATAGGAAACCAGCTCCTACATATAGGGTCGGAGATAAAGTATGGCTGAACACACATAACCTACATGTAGTAGGCCCACATAAATTCCAACCCAGGTTTATAGGCCCATTTCCTGTGGAAAAAATCATTAATCCAGTAGCAGTCCGTCTCACCTTACCAGCACAAATGAAAATCCATCCTGTAGTCCATGTGGCACTGCTCAAACCCGCCCGGCGTCTATTCACCCTAAAAGGTCACCCCGATAACTGTGGATGGGGTTCCTGAGTTCGAGGTGAAAGCAATTTTGGATTCACGCTTTCGTCTTGGACAGTTGTATTACCTGGTAGATTGGTTGGGTTATGGGCCTGAAGAACGCTCTTGGGAACCAGCAGTCAATGTTCATGCACCCCGACTAGTACGTTTGTTTCATAGAAACAACCCTGGGAAAGCTGGACCTTTTGGGAGGGGGAGTACTGTCAGGGCCACCGTTGCCTCAGATGTAACCAGCACGGAGTCAAGGTCCAGTAAGGGCCAGTGCAGGCATAAACTGTTGTATTATAGAACCCTATTGTGTCCATATTGCAGGAAGCAGGCTAAGGATAGCAGAGAATGCTATCCGGTAGCAAGGACTACAAGTCCCAGCATACTCGCACGCTCGCGAGCAGAAGAACTACAAGGGACCACGGCCGACGATCTGCGCAAGCACGCGGTGCACGCACGGATCTCCGCTTGGGCTAAGGACACAGACCGGAGCGGATGCAACGGCAGAGGGCTCCCACCTGTGAATAATGCAGGCCCCGCACCCCAGGCAAGATAAGTGCATTTCTCTCAGTACTTGATTACGGGCGAATGGATAGACAAGAAGAAACCGCCTGTTGTTAGACAGCTAGTGCATATTGTTTGACTTGGGAGAAATCCCACGAATTTCGACGCCAGTGAGAGCGCCGGACTGGGGGGAAGCTTCCTTTCTGGCTAGGCCAAGTGGTCGGCTTGTAGATCCGGCGTGACTATGTGTGCCGTGTGAAGTAACACAGGTTCTCACAAACGTTTTGACTGATTGCCAGCGTGTGTGGATTGTGTGAAGGAACGCAATTCATGGCCTGAACTCATACTTGTTTTTGGTTCCTTTCTAGCGGCGCTCCGCTGTATTAGCAACAAGGACCCGATTTGCCGCCGTAGTGTTACGGCAAGAACTGTGGCAGTCGCCCAGCACTCAACCCGGCAGCATCTAACGAAGCTAAGTGCTCCTTTGATTTCTACTATAATGTCTGCTAAAGTTGGGGCTAACATTGTGGGTTGGTGGTGATAGGAATCACCAAGCAAATGTTTGAAATCAAGAGCGTGATAGAAACGCTTTTGGCATATGATGTAATGTGCTAATGGTAAACTACACAGTGTTTTGAGCCACAGCTTGTGCAAGAGTGAGGAGTGTGTATGGGCGGAGTACCTTCGATCTCAGGAGCCCCAGCAGGGCACATCGAGGTGGAACCTTCCCTCAAACCCTTCCAAATCCATTCCCCCTTTCCTTCCCCTTCCTTCCTCCTTGCCCGGTTATCCTAAATTCCCCCTACCTATCCAATCCTGTGGACCCTAACCCTCTTTCCCCAGCGGGTTGCGGTGGCCTGTGTTATTTACCAAGCCAGGTGCCAAAACCCAACGGGGAGGAAGGTGTGCGTGCTACCTCTGCACAAGATTGAGAGCCTGACATACAAGCAGATTTTTGACCAATGAAAAGTCTTTTGTCACCTTGCAGTACTGAATTACCCCAATCTTTCTCTGACCTTGCGGAGGTCCTTCAACAGGTACAAACCAATTATCAAATGAAGCAGCCAGTTTTCTTTTAGCCCTGCACCTGTACATCCGGTATACAAAATGACTCTCTGCTACAAAAGGAAGTCTTAGCCTGAATCAGGTCTGATGCGGTATCATCTTCTAATGGGATTCAAGCATACCATCCACATAGATACTGACCATCATAACCTCCAGATCCTACATCAGATCGAGTACCACAAAAGCAGACAGGCCTGCTGCGCTTCCTTTTTTGCGCAGTACCATCACTTACCTACCATGTTCTCAGAATATTGTGGCAGATGCCCAGTCATGACAATATCTGCAGCAGTTAGCTGCTGATGGAAAATAATAGTGTTCATTCTATATCATTTCTGTCTCCTGGCTATCACTTCCTTTGATCAAATACAGCTGGAAAGTGATCCATCCATTGTGCACCCTGGAGTTAGAGTGAAGAACATGCTCCCATTCCCCATAGGAAAATTGCATATACCCACTGATACATTGCAAAGGAAGATACTTAATTGTGTGTCACAAAGCTGTAGCTATGATGCAACGAATCGTACATACATCAATAGATCTTCAATTCCACTATTGTTGACCTATACTAAATATGGGATGTGCAAGAGTACCCACCTAACAAACGTTGATATTGTGAAGGCACAATGGGCCTCATTCCAAGTAATCCACAAAAAATCTGTCAATACCGCCAATCCGGTATTAGCATCTCCGGCTGGGCACACAGCGGAAACCCCGCCGAACTACGAGTAGAGGGGTACACGCACAAACCCATGCCGGAAGCATCAATGCCGGATTGCCGGTATCAATGGATGAATGTCTAAAACAACTGCCATTAGCAGACAAATAATTGCATCCCTACCGGATCCACGCAGAAAATAGCCCTAACACCGGAATGGTGATAATATCGGCGCCGGAACACCAAATGCAGCGAAAACCGGAAGTAGGCCACCAGCCATTACAAAAACCAGAATCCACCTCAATCCACTGCAATCCACAGCCATCCAGGCCCAGAAACACCAGCCAGAAAAACATGTCCCAGGAGCATAGCAACCCAGGCAAGGACCTACATCAATGCAAACCTACTTTACAAATACTGAACTGACAGCCCTGGTGGATACTGTGCTGCAGCATGCCGCAGAGCTGTTTGGAGCAAGGCAGAGCAAGACAAGCTGCTATAGGAAGAGCCCCATATGGGGTGAGGTGGTAGCCAATATCACAGCTGTCGGGACTGTCCCCTGAACAAGAAAGGATTGCTGCAAGAGGTCGGACGACTTCAATTCCAAGGTTCACTCAGCCATTGCAAAGCATAGCGGGGTGTGTGCAGCCGCAGGCAGAGGCGCCGTGGAGCCCCTATGGCACATGCCATGGGAGGGGCACCTGAGCAGCATACTGCACATGGAGGGGATTGAGGGCATCAGAGGTGCTGAGGCCGGAGCGGGGAAGCAAGGAGGAGGCAGTAAGTACAAGTGCATGTACATATGCACCCCGGCTCCCCTTTTACATGCCTCCACCATCAGGGTGCCGAGCAATTGGTAAGCCAAGTGGCCTGGCCCATCTCATAGAATGCACTATCCACCCTTCGATGGCTGTACTGCACAGATAGACACATAGACACACAGGCCTGCACATTGCACACATCCTGCATGTATGAAGTCCACCCCTACAAGGTAATACACCTAAGCAACAAGACTCACCTGAGACACATGTCCCCAACAACACTGTGGCCCACACTTCATGGGATGTGTATGATGCATGACTGAGGACCTGTGTGCCAAATAGCTAACAGCACATCTTGGCCCTTATTCACAGAGCATTTTCCAATGGGGGTTTACCATTATCAAACACTTCTGTGAATTAGGCCCCTTGTCTCCACAACAGGTACCCACTCCACAGACAGCGTTGAGGCAGGACCATCACATGCACCCACCAGCAGAGGCACCACACCTGCGCAGGCCAGACACACTGCTGGCTGCAGCAGACAGCATGGCATTGGGGAGACACCATTACAGACACCAGTGGGAACAGCTGCAGGCGCCCAGCCACACCACCCTAGGCAGTGCCAGCCCAGCCTCCACCACCTATGGCAGCCTCAGCCCAGCCACATCACTTGTAGCAGCGTCAGCCCAGCCACCACCACCCCAATCCAGCCTCCATCACCGGTGGCAGCGTCAGCCCAGCCACCACCTATGTAACTGACTAAAATAGTGAACAATAAGTGGACATAGAGTCCTATGAATAATATGAGGAGGATCCCATACCTGGATTCAGTCCAGCCACACCCCAAGCTGACACAGCCTGCGACCACTGCCAGATGGTAACCTGTGTGCAATAAGGGCACAGCTGGATCAGATTGAGCACCAGCAGGTGGACATACACACAATGGCCGGTGAACAACTCATGGAGATGCAGGAAATCCGCAATATCTTGCAGGGGTGCACCCACCACATGGCACGCACCCTCGGGCAGGCAACAGGATAGACACACACTGCGGGACCTGTCGTGACAGCATTAAAAATTGCCTCTCAAATACCACACACTGAAGAAATTGAGAGCTCAAGAAAAACCTAAATAACAGAGGTCAGACCATAGATGTAGGATTTATGGCACATTTGGCCAACTTTAAAATTGGGACCATCAAAGCAACCACAACAACAGTGCCAGATGACAAATCTTTGCTTACCAGCAAAAGCAATGGGATACTACTGTTCAGAACCCCTAATGATGAGGACACAAGACACCAACAATGGCAATCGTGGGTGTTTAAGTTCAAACGATTGGCAACCTTTCTTGAGCATTAGGCATGGTGAGATATCAGTAGGCACTACACCTTTACAACACTGGTCATATATTTTGGTGTTGGTCACAATCTGTAATCTAGTATGCTTAAATACTGTATACAGTACACTGTATAAAGGCTGCCAATCATTGAGTTACCTCTGACTTGACTCGGTAGTCTACAGAGTGGTGTAAAGTGCAATAGGCAATTCAATCACTGCATTCAATTTCATGTGCTCACAGTGGGATGCAGACAAACAATGGCATTTGGAAAATGTAAAATTTGCAGCAATGTAATTTTATAAGTCTACCTGCAGAAATCCATTGACTATGTTTGAGGTAAATACAAACAACACATCTTCCTTTGGTTTTAGTCTTGGATATCAAGATTTCCATAGAGGGCTGCAGAGGATTTTTCAAACTTGCTGGATCCCACTTTAAGATGACGTGTGGTTAATTACGTAAACATGTTACATGCAACTGTCGTATGAGAGTAACTTGTGCCTTCTTAAAATGTATTTTCCCAGAACTGCTAGGATTATTAAATGTTTTTCAATGCACACTGATATATTTCTGTCTGAATCCCTAATGTATCTGTAAGTGGTTTCAACCCAGCTCTCCACCTAAGTCAATGCCTAGCGTGAGATGCCCAGCTGGAACCCTTCGTTATATATTTTTATGTCTAAAGTTCTTTTATTTCTGAACAATGTACCCTTATATCACGCCACTCACTTTGAATCCCCCCGGTCTCACTGAACCAAGAAGAAGGTTGTTTTGCAAAGTTAAAAGATGTATTTGATGTATTTGAACAATATATATATATATATATATATATATATATATATATATATATCACACTTTTATTAATTATGAACAATATCTAGATATCACACTATTAATATTTATACATTGATCAGTGTTGGGTGATATTACAGTCAACAATCCCTTTAATCAATAGGAGTATGGATGAAAATAATAATGTAGCACAGAATGAAACTCTGTGTGGGTTCAATGAAATGCAATGATAGGAAATGAATGCAAGACAGAAATAATACTTTTATGTGTTCAATCAAAGGCAATGTAATCACTCTTTCCCCCTGATACTAATCAACCCCCCCCCAATATGCAATATAGAGATGGAAGGAGAGAAAACAGGTTTCAGGAATATACAATCTCTATAAATGCAGTTTCAATCCCAATTCCCCCAGCAAGCTTAGAGAGAAACAGGAATGATTTTAAAACAGGTCAAATGCTTTTGAATGTGGCTTGTAATTAATGGGAAAATACTGAAAATGACTTTAATTCGCTAAATAGGATTCAGAACTAGTGGGAGCCGCTTTGGATAGTTCCAGGTAGACACTAGCAATGATGATTGAATGGCTGGTAGATTAGAAACTGAATTCAGAGGTTAAGGGCAAGAAATAGCTGTTTTACATGGGATGAAATTGAGCCAAATGCAGAATCACGGCAAACTTTTTGCAGTACCCTTTGGATTCTTCCGAAAGCTCAGGGTGCTAGCTTCAATTTGACACTTAAAGTTTGTTTCTAGCACGTATGGTTCAAACGTTATGAAGGTTTTAGTAAAGGTCGATTTTTCTCAAAAAGAGTCAAGATTTCAAATGAAAGATGCGCTTTTGAAGATTACGAATAAGGATTGGCTTTACACTAAGGAGCTATGAAGATGTGAGATACCAAAGGTACAGCCAGCAGTTCAGAGGCGCCTCTTTCTGATCTTTGACCGCTGCAACACTTGCCTTTCTTCAGCAACTATATTAGCGCAAAGATGATTTATCACTACAATTATCACAGGATTATATGGATGAGAGAAGGATGCAGGATAGACAAAAGAGATTCTGTAATGCAGTTCTGGATATGACAGAATGGGTTAATTTGGATTACTTAAGGACAAGAGATTGGCTATGGACAGTTCCATGCTATGGATACTCACAACTATGGTTTTGGAATATTCCCGTCAGGATCTGGTCGAGGGATTGGACTGGAATCTGCTCGCCACCGGACAGGATTCAGGCACTTAGTTCTGCTCTCAGCAAGGCACTCCGGTCTCTGCACGACCTCTTGGACTGGATCTGACGGGTTGGTTCTGGGATACAGCTCTGCTTTGCTGGTTTGGATCTCTGGGTTCTAGCAAGGGTTCTTGGCAAGAACCAGAAACAGCACCGCCCGGCTGTTCAATTTGTGATGTGCCCCTTGGAAGTATGGGGTTAAAATCAGGTTGCAAGATTTTAAAGGCCAGCTGAGAAAAGGTTCAGCTTTGGAATGGGCCTTCTGCTTTCAGAGTTCTGGAGTCTTGATCTGGGTTCTTCCTGCAGACCGCTTCGCCAGTAAATCAGTTGATGGGTGAATGTCCCTATTTATATATTTCCCAAAGGGGTGGATAGGCTGATTATAATAGGCCTACCCTTTAGGAAACTGATTGGTCAAAGTATTCCCTCTCTCCTGATTTGAGAAGGAAACAGTGTGTCATTGTGATGCTGGAAATGCATCAGAGGGACAGGGCCTCTGAATCCTTGTCCTTTACTGCTTTTTATCGTGTGTTCTGTCGTGTTTTCTGCCCAGGAGTCCATGTGGGACTCTTGGCAGTGCAGCTCTCTCTTTTGGTTTGGTGAACAGACCCATGGGATACCCTTATGGCACCCATGGGTAGGGGTACAACCCTGTGCCCCTAGTGTATGTTTTTGGGCACCTGTGGGTGGCCCACAGAGCAGGGTATGGGCTGGTGGCAGCTCCATGCTGAATTTGACAGGTGCTCTGAGTGTCCTCCATTTTGGGATACCCAGGCCCTGCCATTGGGATCAGTTGATTCCTGATAGGAAACAAGATGGCCCCTGTGGCCTCTTGCTTTCTATTGCCTGTTACCTTGTTTTCCCAAAGTCCTGGGAAGCCCTGACTCTGTCCCTTCCCCCTGACTGGCTGTTGGGTTGAAGTTCCATATATGGTGTTGTTGTGAAGGCCCAGCTACACTGACTGGAGCCTTCCCAGTGACTGTATGCGTGGGTACCTCCTGTGGGTGGGACCTGGGTGAATGGAGTGTGTGACCAATATACACTCCTTGTTGTGGTTGTCTGGTTTCTGGCATGAGAGACAAAGACTGAGACAGCCCTGCCCGAAACTGGCCTGAATGCAGTGTGTAGTGTTGAATGGCTGGGTACTTGTCCCAATCCACATTCCTTGTTGTGAGTGTCTGAAAGGGAGGAGTGTGGCCTGAATGCACTGTGTGCCTGATTGGCTGACTGACTGCATGAATGCCCTTCTGTATGATTGGCTGCTGAGTGTGTGCCAGCAGTGTGGATGAGAGACAGAATAGTATATCTGGGGACCTCTCACCACTGGTAATTGTTCAGAAGCGTTCAGAAGCTGAGTCTCCACTCTAAGAGTAACTGGAACTGCTGATCCTCGACGTCCAGCTGGAAGAAGAAGACTTGCTGTTGCACTTGCTTTTACCGATCTGAAAGCTGCCGAATTCTTCGAGGACTGACCCGAGAGAGGACCTGGTAAGGCGCCCTCTTCCCGTGCTCCGAGGGATCATCGAGCACCGCTACATCTTTGCCGAAGCCCCCTGGAAGTCAGACCCTCGAAAGGCTGCCGACCCGAGACGGGACCGCCGAGGAGATCGAAGTGAAGCACCCGGACATCGCCGCCGTCGAAGTCCATTGCCGTCGACCAGGGTTCGCAGGTCTGTGTAACCGCTGGAGGCCCGTCGAAGTTGTGTTGCCCAGCCGTGGGAACCACTTGACGCCGTGCCGCCGACGACCGGAGCCTTCCGCTCCTTGCCTAAGAACATTTGAATCGAAGGACTCCCTCGTCCACACCGTCGACCGCTTTATCCTGCCGGAGAAAGTCGAGGACGACCAACGCGCCGACGAGAACCCTGCTGGTGGGTTTCCCGCCACCCGAAGACCACAAAGACTTGAATGACTCGACGCCCTTGCTGGGCCCCCGTCTTCACAATCTTTGCAGTCCAGAACAATTGTCATCGAGGTGCCCCGCACGCCTCTGTCTGACGAGCACCGCTTGGATCGAAGCTGCCGCCTCATCGACGCCGTTCTACCCTGTTTGCTGTCGGACGTTCGACGCCCCGAGTCTCCCGCTTGAAAGGGAAGGCATTCGAGAAGGGCCGTCGATTCCCCGACGCCGAACGCCGAGTTCCTCGACGGACGTTCGACGCCCCGTGTCTCCCGCTTGAAAGGGAAGGCATTCAAGAAGGGCCGTCGATTCCCTGCCGCCGAACGCCGAGTTCCTCGACGCTTCTCGACGCCTCTCGACGATCCGTGACTCCCGCTTGAAAGGGGGTCGCTCAAGAAGGATCTGTCGACGCCTCTTCGAAGAACTCGACTCCACCAGGTACATTGGGGGGGTAAAAACATTATAGGAGGGAATAAGACTTGCAGAACAATATATGGACTGGGCTTGTGCTATATCTTTATTTTACAGGTTGCCCAGGTGGGGGGTTCTCCACACAGAACTGTGTCTAGTGGTAGGGGCCAGTATTCTGCCTATTGCTCAACCATCTTATTTTCTCTCCTCTCTCTATTGCTGGTTTCACTCTATTGATCTGTGTGACATTGTTACAGTATTGTTGATGCACTTTAATGAGATCTAATACAAAGGGTGGTACCACTTTAGAATTGTATATATTTGCCATTGTTGATTTTCCAAAGTACAAAGTGAGTTATTATGATAATTGTACATAACCTTGAATATTGATTATATAAAGACTGTGTTCTAACCAATACAGTGTGTGGACATTCCTTTGTGGGGGCTTGGGGACTACACTGTACTTAAGAACCAGCCTGCATCACCTCCTGAGAAGCTAGGCCTTGATTGCTCGACCATAGCTACCGAATAGAGAATCTAGGCTGGGGTCCTCTGTGCCTCCCCTCTACCATATAGAGAGCAGAAGTACAGACCACCCCCTACCAGTCTTTACACTGGTGGCAGCGGTGGGATGCTTATGGTTTTAAGAATCAGTGTATAACCGTGCCACTTACAAAATATCTGCAATTTATTAAATTAAGGTTTAGTTGTGTACAAGATAACTGCATTACAAACAATGGAGTCTATTGCAAATGGCAAATTGACTCGGATGAGCTTGGAGGCTCTCCAGAGTGCTTGTGAAGCCAGGGAGTTAGACTTTGTGGATAAGTCTAGGGCTGAGCTGATAGCTGCCCTGGTGGACTACCAGACTGATGGTGAAACTCTTGATGAGGGGGGGAATGCAACCAATGAGGACTCTGCCCCTGGGGTTTCTGCTGAATCTGTTTCTGGGAATGCCGCCATTCCTGCTGCCTCTGTTCCAAACCTCAGCAATTCCTTGGAGCTTGAGTTATTAAGGATGAAATTGGCCTTTGAATACCGCAAGTTGGAAATAGATGCTGAACTTAAGAAAGAGGAGTTGGCTCAACAAGTGGAGCTCAAGAATAGGGATCTTGAACTCAGAAATAAGGACCTTGAACTCAAGAGCCAGGACACTGAATGTCAGAGAATCCAGCTAGAGAAAGCTAGAGTGGAGACTTCAGCTAAAACCAGTGAGAGTGTCAGGTCCCCAGCCACCAAGTTTATGAAAGATTTGGTTGGTGTATTTGTGGAGGGTTCAGATATCCTCCAATGGATTGAAGCGTTTGAAATGGCTTGTGCGATTCATGATGTTGATAAAAGTGATTGGGCTAAGTGTTTGTTAAGCAGAGTGCCTCAAACTGGATATGACTGTATTCTGAAGCTGAGTGTGGAAGAAAGGGGTCAGTATGAGTGTATGAAGTCTGCTTTGATTGCCAAGTTTGGCAAGACACCTACCCAATACCTTAAAAGGTTCAGGGATTTTAAGAAAAGAGAGAATGTGTCTTGGGTTGACTGGGTGAGTGCTGCGCACATGAACATGATGGGGTGGATTGATGGAGACAAGGTTAAGACTTTTGTTGAATTGTCCCACCTCTTGTTTTTTGAGCATTTTTCTGAAGCCTGTTCACCAGAGCTGCATCAGTATGTGGCTGACCAGAACATTTTGGACCCCTTTAAGCTGGCTAGGTTGGCTGACAAGTGGGTCTCCCACCGGGTGTCCCCTAAGGACTCCAGTGGGAAGGACAAGGACAAAGAAAAGGGGGTCTCTCAGAAAGTTGAGGAGTCCCACAAGCAGTCACAGTCGGGTAAACCTAAACCTTCCTCTCCCAAGACCCAAAAATCTAGTGGGGATAAGTCATCTATGGGTGGGAATAAGAGTAGTGGTCCACCTGCTGCAAAGCAGGCTCCCAGTGGTTTCAGTACCGTACCCCGCACTCCTGGCACTTGTTGGGACTGTGGGGCTCTGGATCACAGAAGGGGTGACTCCAAGTGTAAAGGTAAGGCACTTGGAGTACAGGCTGTCAGCCTGACCTACCCTTACCCCGTGTCTGAGGTGGAGACCACTGTCCTCCCCTCCTCTACCGGGATCACATTTGGTGCTCCGGTAGAGATTTCCTTAGTGTCCCTTGGGCCCTGGGACCAGTATGCAGAAGTACTGGCGACTATCCCACAGAACACCCGTAGGTTTTTGAGAAGTGTCCTCTTGAATGGCCAGCCTTCTACTGGTTTGAGAGACACTGGGGCAAGCATGACAGTGGTGGACAGGACCCTGCTCAAGCCAGAGGACTATGTAGGTGCTCCTCTGAGAACCACCAGGTTAGCTGGTGGGCCTCCCAAATTATCGCCTGTAGCCTTAGTCACACTCATGATTGGAGACAAGACAGCAAAGCTTCCTGTCCTGATTCAGGACAATGTCCCTGCTAACATTCTGTTAGGAAATGATCTAGTAGAGTTGGGGTTGATCTTGGATGGTCTTCCCATGACTGCTGCTGCAGTCACTAGGTCACAGGTGACACCGGGTCTGGCTGTGAGTCAGGTACCCGAGCCAAAGGCGAGGCCTAAGGCAAGAAGAAGGAAGACCAAGAAGGCCACCTCTGTGGAGGGAACACCTTCTCTTCCTGCTGTTCCGACAGCACCCATTGGGATCCATGCTCCGGACGGGCTGGGTCCAGTGGAAAACCCAAACTCAACTCCTGTGGGAGAAGAGACAGAAGACTCTCCTGTGGGAGAGGTTCTCAACCCGGAGGATCATCCCGACCTTCAATGCTTGTTAGCTGAAGGGGGACCCTCCCGGGCAGACTTCTGTAAGGGACAGAGAGAGTGCCACTCTCTCGAGGGACTGAGGAAACAGGCCCTGTCCCAGGCACAAGGAGAAGTGCCTAGGACATTCCGGATTTATTGGGAGGGTGAGCTCCTTGTTAGTGAGCCCACTAAGCCTGAACCTGGTGCCCTCAAGAGGTTGGTGGTACCCCAGGTTTACAGGCCCTTCCTACTGCAGTTGGCACATGAGGTGCCCTTGGCTGGTCATCTTGGGACCAAGAAGACTAAGCAGAGGCTCTCTGCCCATTTCTACTGGCCACGGATGTGAGTAGAGGTGGAGTCCCACTGCAGGACCTGCCCAACTTGTCAGTTGTCTGGCAAGACTGGAGGCAGTGTCATTGCCCCACTGCAGCCATTGCCAGTGGTTGGCACACCATTTGAGAGGGTGGGCATCGACATCGTCGGTCCCCTTGACCCTCCCACTTCAGGTGGACATCGGTTCATCCTGGTCTTGGTAGATCATGCCACCAGGTACCCTGAGGCAATACCCCTTCGGACTGTTACTGCCAAGGTGGTTGCCAGGGCTCTCCTGGGCATTTTCACCCGTGTTGGATTCCCCAAGGAGGTTGTCTCTGACAGAGGATCCAACTTCATGTCTAGTTACATGAAAACCATGTGGAAAGAGTGCGGGGTAACCTACAAGTTCTCCACCTCTTACCACCCCCAGACCAATAGTCTGGTTGAGAGATTTAATAAAACTCTCAAGGGCATGCTAGGGGCTTTGGAAGAACCCCTAAGGAGGAAATGGGATCTCCTCCTGCCATGCCTGCTGTTTGCTTACAGAGAGGTACCTCAAGAGGGTGTTGGTTTCAGCCCCTTTGAGTTACTCTTTGGACATCCCGTGAGGGGGCCCCTCGCCTTGATCAGAGAAGGCTTGGAAGCCACCCCTCCAGGTCCCGCCAAGCAAGTGGGGGACTATGTGTTAGGCCTCAGACGGAGGATGACACAGATGATGGGTCAGGCAACAGCAAATCTCAAGGCCAGCCAGGAATTGAATAAGTACTGGCATGACCTTAAAGCCTCGCAAGTGGATTGGACTCCGGGACAGGAAATCCTTGTGATGGAGCCTACCAAGCCTAGAGCTTTGGTAGACAAGTGGACTGGACCCTTCAGGATCATCTCCAAGATGGGCGAAGTCAATTATCTGGTTGACATGGGAGCCTCTGGGGTAGCCCCTCAGGTATTCCATGTCAACAGGCTCAAGCCTTTCCACCGGCGAGCAGAAGTCTCATGTCTCTTGCTAGCTTCAGGGCAAGAAGAGGATGAGAGTGAGCCCCTTCCTGATTTGCTGCATAGCAACCCTCAGGATGGCTCAGTGGAGGGAGTACATCTCTCTCCGGATTTGACAACAGAGCAACAGAGGGCCTGCAGGGCTTTGCTCCAACAGTATGCCTCTCTGTTTTCACTGACGCCAGGCCTTACACCATGGTGTAGGCATGAAATTGACACTGGGACAGTGTGCCTGTCAAAAGCAGGTGCTACCGTATGTCAGATACCGTCAAGAACCACATCCAGGCTGAGGTCGCCAAGATGTTGGATCTGGGTGTTATTGAACCCTCAACCAGTCCCTGGTCCAGTCCAGTGGTCCTTGTCCCCAAGGCAAGTTCCCAGGCGGGTACCAAGGATTGGAGGTTCTGTGTGGACTACCGAGGAGTCAATGCCGTCACCAAAACTGACGCGCACCCATTGCCCAGGGCTGATGAGCTCGTGGACACCATAGGTGCTGCCAAATTTGTGAGCCCCTTTGACCTTACCTCAGGCTATTGGCAAATATCTCTGACGGACCATGCCAAGGAAAAGACGGCCTTCTCAACACCTGAAGGACTCTACCAGTTTAGGGTCATGCCTTTTGGGTTGAAGAATGTCCCTGCCACCTTCCAGAGATTGGTCAACCATGTGCTCAGTGGGCTGGAAGCCTTTTGTGTGGCTTACTTAGACGACATTGCCGTCTACAGTTCCACCTGGGAAGAGCATTTGACACATCTGGATAAGGTGTTGCAGGCCTTGAAAAGGGCTAACCTCACTATCAAGGCCACCAAGTGCCAGATAGCTCAGGGGAAAGTTACCTATCTTGGTCATGAGGTAGGAGGGGGTCAAATCCAACCTCTCTCCAGTAAAGTACAGGATGTACAGAACTGGGAGACTCCCACTACTCAAACCCAGGTGAGAGCCTTTTTGGGCCTCACTGGGTACTATCGCAATTTCATGGCAGACTATGGAACCATAGCTGCACCCCTGACAGCTCTAACTTCACCCAAACAGCCTAGGAAGGTTAATTGGACCGAAGACTGTCAGAGGGCCTTTGATGGCTTGAAAGAAAGTCTGTGTGGGGCACCTGTGTTGTGTGCGCCTGACTACAGCCGACCCTTTATCGTCCAGACGGATGCCTGCGACACCGGAATTGGAGCTGTCTTGTCCCAGTTAGATGACAAAGGGAGAGAACATCCTATCATATTCATCAGTAGACAACTCAAGGGTAGAGAACTTAGGTGGGCTACTGTTGAAAAGGAGAGTTTTAGCATAGTTTGGAGCCTTAGGCGTTTTAGGCCCTACCTTACGGGGTCTACCTTCAAGGTCCAAACAGATCATAAGCCCCTGAAGTGGCTTATGCAGATGAAGGGTGAGAATCCGAAATTGCTCAGGTGGTCCATTAGCCTGCAAGGGCTAGACTTCACCATAGAGCACAGACCAGGGAAGAGTCACGATAATGCAGATGGCCTTTCCAGAAGGTATGTTGACCGTCTGGATGAGGGTGTCTATCCCGTGGGAGATTAGACACCCTCCACCTCAGTCTGGGGGGGCGACTGTGATGCTGGAAATGCATCAGAGGGACAGGGCCTCTGAATCCTTGTCCTTTACTGCTTTTTATTGTGTGTTCTGTCGTGTTTTCTGCCCAGGAGTCCATGTGGGACTCCTGGCAGTGCAGCTCTCTCTTTTGGTTTGGTGAACAGACACATGGGATACCCTTATGGCACCCATTGGTAGGGGTACAACCCTGTGCCCCTAGTGTATGTTTTTGGGCACCTGTGGGTGGCCCACAGAGCAGGGTATGGGCTGGTGGCAGCTCCATGCTGAATTTGACAGGTGCTCTGGGTGTCCTCCATTTTCGGACATCCAGGCCCTGCCATTGGGATCAGTTGATTCCTGATAGGAAACAAGATGGCCCCTGTGGCCTCTTGCTTTCTATTGCCTGTTACCTTGTTTTCCCAAAGTCCTGGGAAGCCCTGACTCTGTCCCTTCCCCCTGACTGGCTGTTGGGTGGAAGTTCCATATATGGTGTTGTTGTGAAGGCCCAGCTAGACTGACTGGAGCCTTCCCAGTGACTGTATGTTGTGGGTACCTCCTGTGGGTGGGACCTGGGTGAATGGAGTGTGTGACCAATATACACTCCTTGTTGTGGTTGTCTGGTTTCTGGCATGAGAGATAAAGACTGAGACAGCCCTGCCCGAAACTGGCCTGAATGCAGTGTGTAGTGTTGAATGGCTGGGTACTTGTCCCAATCCACATTCCTTGTTGTGAGTGTCTGAAAGGGAGGAGTGTGGCCTGAATGCACTGTGTGCCTGATTGGCTGACTGACTGCATGAATGCCCTTCTGTATGATTGGCTGCTGAGTGTGTGCCAGCAGTGTGGATGAGAGACAGAATAGTATATCTGGGGACCTCTCACCACTGGTAATTGTTCAGAAGCGTTCAGAAGCTGAGTCTCCACTCTAAGAGTAACTGGAACTGCTGATCCTCGACGTCCAGCTGGAAGAAGACTTGCTGTTGCACTTGCTTTGACCGATCTGAAAGCTGCCGAATTCGTCGAGGACTGACCCGAGAGAGGACCTGGTAAGGCGCCCTCTTCCCGTGCTCCGAGGGATCATCGAGCACCACTACATCTTCGCCGAAGCCCCCTGGAAGTCAGACCCTCGAAAGGCTGCCGACCCGAGACGGGACCGCCGAGGAGATCGAAGTGAAGCACCCGGACATCGCCGCCGTCGAAGTCCATTGCCGTCGACCAGGGTTCGCAGGTCTGTGTAACCGCTGGAGGCCCGTCGAAGTTGTGTTGCCCAGCCGTGGGAACCACTTGACGCCGTGCCGCCGACGACCGGAGCCGTCCGCTCCTTGCCTAAGAACATTTGAATCGAAGGACTCCCTCGTCCGCACCGTTGACCGCTTTATCCTGCCGGAGAAAGTCGAGGACGACCAACGCGCCGACGAGAACCCTGCCGGTGGGTTTCCTGCCACCCGAAGACCACAAAGACTCGAACGACTCGACGCCCTTGCTGGGCCCCCGTCTTCCCAATCTTTGCAGTCCAGAACAATTGTCATTGAGGTGCCCTGCACGCCTCTGTCTGACGAGCACCGCTTGGATCGAAGCTGCCGCCTCATCGACGCCGTTCTACCCTGTTTGTTGTCAGACGTTCGACGCCCCGAGTCTCCCGCTTGAAAGGGAAGGCATTCAAGAAGGGCCGTCGATTCCCCGACGCCGAACGCCGAGTTCCTCGACGGACGTTCGACGCCCCGTGTCTCCCGCTTGAAAGGGAAGGCATTCAAGAAGGGCCGTCGATTCCCTGCCGCCGAACGCCGAGTTCCTCGACGCTTCTCGACGCCTCTCGACGATCCGTGACTCCCGCTTGAAAGGGGGTCGCTCAAGAAGGATCTGTCGACGCCTCTTCGAAGAACTCGACTCCACCAGGTACATTGGGGGGGGGTAAAAACAATGTAGGAGGGAATAAGACTTGCAGAACAATATATGGACTGGGCTTGTGCTATATCTTTATTTTACAGGTTGCCCAGGTGGGGGGATCTCCACACAGAACTGTGTCTAGTGGTAGGGGCCAGTATTCTGCCTATTGCTCAACCATCTTATTTTCTCTCCTCTCTCTATTGCTGGTTTCACTCTATTGATCTGTGTGACATTGTTACAGTATTGTTGATGCACTTTAATGAGATCTAATACAAAGGGTGGTACCACTTTAGAATTGTATATATTTGTCATTGTTGATTTTCCAAAGTACAAAGTGAGTTATTATGATAAGTGTACATAACCTTGAATATTGATTATATAAAGACTGTGTTCTAACCAATACAGTGTGTGGACATTCCTTTGTGGGGGCTTGGGGACTACACTGTACTTAAGAACCAGCCTGCATCACCTCCTGAGAAGCTAGGCCTTGATTGCTCGACCATAGCTACCGAATAGAGAATCTAGGCTGGGGTCCTCTGTGCCTCCCCTCTACCATATAGAGAGCAGAAGTACAGACCACCCCCTACCAGTCTTTACAGTCATGATATGTTTATGGTCCAGGGAAAAAACCTCCCCTTTGTTTCTACACAGGAAATCTATTTTTCATATAAAACATATTTCCAATATCACCAACTTGCTAATAATACATATTCACATCCCAAATTAAATAAGGCACGTATCCATCAAAGTCCCATCTTTTTAAGTGTTTCTGTTCACAAATGACAGTTTTTCGCACTTTTGGTTGGTTACCCAGTGTCAGATCTGTACAAATGTTTCCACATACACGCACATAACATCTGGGCATACTCCTGTGAAGTTTCATATTTTTAGCATTATCACAACTGCTACAAAGTCAACGTTTTGATAGTTCTGTCTCTGAATATCGCACAAATTCCAGAGTAATTTTAAAACGTGAGCAGAAATTTCATTTTAACAACACTATATTTACAGATTTTACCAATTTTGTTTCAGTTTTCTATGAGTCTTTTTCAAAAAGATATATTCTGTGCTCTCCGAATAACAAAACTGTCTGTTCCTGCCCCTGCCCCCAAGGTTTTGGCTGGGCCAGAGCAGTCCCAGGCTTCTTCCTGCCAGCAGTTGTTTTTTGTTGACACCCAAATTAGCATTTCCTTTCAGTCAAGGGAGTGTTTTGTCTCCTGTCAGAGCAACAGGCCAAAGTCCCCTCCCACTTCCTTTCACACCTCCCTACCGGTTCCTCAGCAGAGAGCAGGGGGGAAGATTCCTTTGTTTGGGAGAAACTGTGGAATGTCTATGAAGCTCAGTGTGGCTGGCTTTAACTTACTTTTAAAACAATGTTTAAAACGGTCTTTTTCGAAAATACAATTTACATTTTTACAAATATAGCCACAAATCTCTTAATTCTCTTAATTCTAGCCTTTTTAGAAAGAGATTGCATTGTCACCTATATTGCTTCTGACACAGGCGAGTGGCGGTACTACGCCCATTTCTGACATATTTTTCCCATGCAAGCATCCTTGAATGTGGATTTTCTTCTGATAAAATATGCATCTGCTGACATTTGTGCTTAAGAGGATTCTTTAAATAGAGTGATGTTTAACACCCAACAAGGATGTTGGTTCTTTTGTGCTGTTTGAGAATCATTATTTTTGCACTTCCCACAATCAAGGAAAAAAAGATTTTTAAAGCAGTCTGGGTTTCCCTTGCAATGCAGCACTGCTTTTTCAAGTAGTTTCATTTTACTCTGTGGGCAGCTCAATGATAGGTTTTTGGCAGTGGTCTCCTGTGTTACCACTAACATAGGCAAAATGGATTGGCAGCCTATTTTTCAGGTTTCCCTGTGCCATTCTCAGCAATTTTTAGCGCATATAAGGCTTTTCAGCGGCCATTCTGTTGTTTCTGATGCAAGCAGCGCACAGTGAGGTTGCAGGGCATAGACTAGTGGGTTAAAACATCCCACATATCCTAGGACATCATTTACTGCTGTGATGATTCGAATGGAGTCATTCCTGATCACCCGGCAGTAACCTCCTCCCATGTGGCCATAAGACGGCAGCCACTACCTGATCCTGACCCTGGGGGTGGCAATATGAGGGAGGATCACGTGGGAGGAGACAATCTCCAGTGAGAAGTCATGGCTTCATAGGATGAGACATGGTGTCTCCCATTTGCCCATGAAGATGACCCCTTTACATTCAATACACTCATGGCTTAGTGGCATACAGCCATACATCTACACCGCCTTTTAGGGAAACAGGTGAAACCCTTTCCCAAAACTCTTAAGACCAAATTTTCATCTTAGGTCTAAAATGTGCAAGCTCCAAAACCAGCTTTTTCAGTTCTAATTATTTACCATTTAGAACTGATTTATCATTCAGAACTGTTGAAAGGGATTTTACAAGTAATCTACATCATCCCACAACAATGGACTTCTTTTCCTGCAATCACCCAAATACTAGGACAAGGAATAGGAAAGAAGAATGCAGAATGAAAGGAGCCACAAGCTCAATGAGCATTCTAGGTGTTTTCAAAATAAACCTGTACATGGGTTTAAAGACCAGAGATCAAGTCATAGAGGGTGCTGCTGTTTGGCAGAAGACGTGTCATCCATCCGCGAGGCTTGTGGAGCTTGGAAGCATGAACCGGTGTGGCAGCAAGGGGAAACGAGAAAAGCTGCAGACCCACCAGGAGCCAGTGGAAGACTCTTCAGCATGCGGTGACCGCAGAAAGCAGCGTTTTACCTACCGGGACCTGATTCAAGACAGACATGCTGAGACAAGGCCATGGGAGACACCGAAGCGAGAGCAATCCAGAGAAGGAAGCAAGCAATACACATTTGCCGCTTGAGCGCGAAGAGGACTGAGTATGCCAAAAAGAGACAGTGAGTCAAACCAAGCACAGTGGGGACCCAGGGGCATTTCGGCCACTGCACCAAATATCAACTATAATATTTAAAGCCACTGAAGGAGAGAAAGTAAAGAGACTGAATGAGAAAAAGGAAAGTGTATTGTGAACAAGACCCCTCACAAGATATGATTGTATGGAATACAAATATGTGGGAAACACAAATCGAATGATGTATAAAGGATATACACTATACCAAAAAGGGTATGCACAGCTGTGGAAATAGAAGAGGAACAGCATGTACATATAAGAAGTCCTTGCAGAAGAGTAAACCAGGCAGTTACAACTGTGTGTGAATACAAGAAGCCCTGGCAGGGGAGTATACCAGGCAGTTACAAGTCTACAGAAAATCATAAGAAGAAATATAGAACTGTGTTAACCAGACAAAAGGAGCTTTTTGGAAAGAAGTGGAACTACAAGGCTAAGCAGCTCTGTAAATAACAGGACTGTTGTGGGTCAACAAAGACACGAAGAACTGTTGGACAAAGAATCATTTGTATTGAGGAGAATTCTAGGGGATGGGAGCCACCATCCTGAGCCTAGGCTTTTTGTCCTTGGTGAACCTTTGTGTTGGAGCTGTTTATTCTTCCTTTACAAACTCTTTTGCAATCACCTATGGTTAAAGACATTTCCTTTTTCACTGAATAGTTTAGTTTATAGTGTGAGGATCAGAACAGAACTTATGAACACAAGGAGGGTTTTGATTTTGACATCCTGACACAGACAGGTCCTTAGTTTTTGGTTTAGGTAGGGAAATTCCTATTAGAGCAGGGACAGAGAGGCTTTTTCCCAACCCTTTTCATTTTAATAAAGGTCCTTAACCAAAAACATGGCTAACTTGTGTCTGAGTTTCATTCCTGACTCATCACAATACATACCCTTCATGCTGCTCATTGAGCTTACATTGAAGATTTCTGATCTGATGTTTCCTCTATGTGAAAGGAATGTCCAGCATTGTGTTATTTTCCTGCTCATTTTGTTCTTTGAACATTATCTGTTGAAGAAGTCTATCAGACTTCAAAATCTAAGGCAATGTGCCATCTGAGCATAATATTGTCAGTGGGTCCAAAAAAAAGATATCAAAACTTGTGTTTTGTGTGGCCTTCCTTTAGGATATCTGCAAGCTACAAAGATTACTGGAAAAATCTGTTTCTGACCCAGCATCACAGTAAGTCTCGAGAATTTGAAGAAAATGTACTGGGCAATTAGTATGAAGCATGCTCTTTCTTCCAGGTACCAGACCCCCGCTTATGGTCAAACCAAGTCTTTCAAACAAGTACTCGAACAATACATGCATTTGTAAATCAATGGCATGTAAGAAAACTGGATTGAGTACCCCTTGGTTGAGTTCCCATAAAACAATTTGATTCATACATCCACAGGTTATACAGCATTCGTTCCTTCTTTCAGTCTACACCCAATATAGATGGCAGTCATTTAAGCATGTATCTCTAAGGCGAAGCATCCACTAGCGGTGGTGTTGGCCTTCTTTACATCATTGTACTGTGCTTACTCTCTTTGTATCATTGGCATTCTTGTGGCGTATGCAACATTGACCTTATGCGATTGGGCACATGCTCATTAAGTGGCTTCTTCCAGTCTCCCCTTAGCTTAAGAACATATGACATGGTTTGCAAAACTCTGTCATTCTCCTGCCCTCCAATAGAAGGTGGGCAACCTTCTCAGTTTGCCCGCCATATTTTTACCCACATAGTCCTTGCTCATTACATTCCATCCCTAGTTTTTGGCTCTTTCTCTGTGGTCCGTATTATCAGTCCTATTTTCAGTTCATCTTGCACTGCCATCTTCATGGATTGTCAGTCCCACCATCTATATCTCAGAGCTCAAACAATCTTCTGAAATCCATTGTTAGGGGGCCCTATGGTAAACCCCAAGGAAAGAAAGGGAGTCACAAGAAAGATGAAGAAGAAGAGCACAAACAGCACACTATGTGTATTTTGTCTGGTGCCAAAAGCATCTACTGGCAGGTGAGAGAACCATAAGCCTGACACCCTATTCCATTCATCATGTATGCCCTTTAAGCACAACTGAACGGCCGAAAGGACACAACACTACCCCTAGTCAACCCCTCACCCCAGAGAGAAATGCTCAAATGACTGTCATCTTGATTCCCTTTGACGCCATATACTGCATAAAAGCCAGTCTGAAACTAAAAAGTAGGCCTAGCCAAGGCACTTCATCAGACCTTTACTCCAGATTGCCTCTAGCTTACAACCAGCTGAACCTGATTTTCTGGATACATAAGACTGTCTCTTCGATGTGGAATCACTGACATAAGGACATTCTGCAGGCCAGCTGTGTGTGGAAGGATCCAAACTTTGGCAGCCACCCATTGTCATTTACTGGTTGCCACTTGATATTGCCAAACCAAGTCCACATGAAAGACTGTTCTATAAATCAATTGACTTAATGCCCTCTCTCCATGCATGACCAACAGGCCTTTTTGGGTCATAAAGATTTTAGCCACAGTTTAGGAAGCCAGTCCAGTCTAAGTCCTGAAATAAAGGCAGGCAATCCAGTAAGACTTAATTTGTGCTACTGCCAGATAGGACAGGGAGAGCAGTGTGGAGCCCTGTGGCTTTGATTGAGTTCTGTGAGGAGCAGAGGATTTTGTATTGAGTTAGAAACATGGCAGCAAATAGCATGTTGGGTAGAAGTGGGTGTGTAAAAGCAAAGAGTACAGGCATATGGTTACAGTCATCAGCTGTGCTAACGCGACATTATTCAATATCCGGATATTTTCAATGCACCATGACAGATTGTGAATTGTGGGCACACGGAAAAAAAGAGCACACAAGTTGAAGTGGTGCATCGCCAATGGAATGAGCACACTGAGCTTTGGAATTGTTAATTATGGAGAGATGTGTTGAGCAATGGGTCAGTGGAGGAGTACATGGACGGGCCATCCTCTCTCTCTTTGCTTGAGACACCAGGTGAAGCAGGAGGAGTTGTTTGTAGTTCTCCAGTTATTCTTATTTTTTCATGTTACAAGATCATGACATGTAACTACTTACTACGTTTAACTGGTGGGTAATATTTAGCATCCATTGCACCTCTGTGCTTGATATTGGTCACCAGAAAATGATTCTTCACTGCTCTAATATAAGATGGGCACAGGGACTTGAGGAAGTAGCAGTAACTGAGGTGGGACAAGGTCATAAAAAGCTGCAGTGGATCAATCAAAAGTATGCTCTACTACTCTGACCAACTTATTGACATCGGACCTATGTAAGAATGTTATGTTGCTGGTCACTGAGAGAGCTACCATCACTTTAGCTAGCCACAAAGAATGCGAAATACAAGTTACACGCATTTTATATAAATCCTATATTATCCCGGGAGAGTGATGTGGCTCCCCCCCATTGGCCAATTTCCGGGCTATACAAGCAGGTAAAGCTCAAAAAATCTATATAGCCTGGAAATTGGCCAATGAGGTAACCATGCTATTCCCCTGGACTTGCTGCTCTGGCATCATGGCTCTCAGAGGTGTGCTCTCTCTAAGGAGATACCACGTCCCAAGGAACCCAGGTATCACAGCCATCAGCCAGTCCAATCTATTCTTTGAGCCTCTTAAAGAAACCTGCCAACACCCGGGGACATCAAATAATCACAGGAGAGCTACAGCGGCTCTCCTTTTCACCTGGGCGGCACCTGACAGACGCGGCCCGGGCACCTAAATCACACTCCCTTTTTTGTCCCTGTTCCTTACCTGTTTGGGGTGGGGGACAGATGCCCTCGTGGCAACATCACTCTCCTCCTTGCGCGGGCCGTACCTGACAGACACGGCCCAGGCGCAGGAAATCGCCTGCAACTCTTCCCCCACTCTGTACCTTTTTAGGATGGGGCACAACCATACGCTCTCCTTACTGCCTGCAATCTTTGCCGGGCTACACTTGGAAGACGCAGCACAGCTTTTTCTAAGCCTTGCTCCTTCTTCCTCATCAGGTTTCTATGTAGTTGCCGGGAAATAGCCAATTCCAAACAGCCACTCCAGGCAGGTTGCCTTTTTTTTAAAGAGACATAATAGTTTTATGGACCATGCCCTCAGGATTTACTGGGGGTTATGGACCCTGAAGAATTTGTTAAATGCCATTCGCCATGCTTGGGCCTTTAACTTGGTCTTCGGGGCTCATTACTACCGGTATGGCCCTCGGCTAGGTCTATAAAACTTAAGTATACATGGAAAGAGTACATATTGAAAAAATATGCAATCAATATTGCTGAATGCAAAAATAATTATACTATTAATTGCATCATTGATAGATCAAGTCATGTGCTTTCTGCCAGCATAAGGACTCATCTAACCAAAGTGCTTGCACCTGTTTAATGTTGTGGAGATACTTGAGCAGTATAGTATAACCATCCTGCTCTTTCTTAATGGCTAACGGAAGACCACCCTAAATAAAATGAAAAAATCTTCAATTTGTGAGATCTCTCTCCCCCAACTGGCCTCGGATGTGATTAGAGGCATGTTGGAGCAGCTGTAAAGAACATAAGAAAGGACACACATGTAAATTGTGTGCATGAAAAGAAGTCCCACCATAAAATTGCCACGTTATCTTCGGATTTGCTACTTTTTTATTTTTTATTAAAGATGCAGATGATCAGGGTTCCACATTTACAAAACTGTAGGTTTTTCAGACATGCTCAAACTGTTATCGTATTTTTCATTTCATTAAACTGAAATTTGCATCGATTCATTATGATTACCTGTAAGGTTTCAGAATCTTGACGTTTGTATCGCACTGTCATATCATGCTTATAACCCTATCATATCAGTGCTGGTTGTACTCCAGTGAACTGTTTTGGGGTGGATGAATATTGTGGACGATCACAGGAAATTTCAATATTTTTCGAGTATTTCTCTGGGTTATTTATTTATTTTTTTTTTTTTATTTTATTTGAACTTTACTCGGTAAAAACCAAGTTTTGTCAAAATTGACAATAGTAGAAAGTACAGATGTTCCTTGAATGCAATAACAATGGCCACTAGCCACCCGCCTGCTACTGTGGCGGACCATCTTGGAGGTCTTGCCGTCTGATTTGGTCAAACACCCGGTCTATGAGTTTAGCAAAGGCTTGCGACCACTTGTTGTTTTCACCGGAGATCAGTCTGTTCCACAACTCGTCTGTTTGAAATATCCATAAATTCTCATCAAGGGCAGGGAGATACAGGTTTCTTGATTCCTTCGTGTTTGCGCATTCCATCACCAAGTGTTTCAATGTTTCTGTGGAATCATGCTTTTTACATAGTCTACACTGTTTATCCCCTCTGCCTCCTCTAATGGCACTAATCTCTCTGGTTGGGAGGAGGTTGAGCCTTGCTCTCATAATCTTGATTCTCAATCCTTTATCAGGGAACTTGGCGCAGTATTGTAATGGTTTTTTTGCCTTATTGCAGGTAGGCGGGAGATGGTTTAACAGTTTGTTCCCGGTGGCATTTTCTATGGTCGTGATCCAGTCCAGCTCTTCTAGTTTCTTTTTGATTCTGTCGGGGTTTTCTTTTAGCTCTTTTTCTGAACATAGAATTTTTGCCAGATCGTCCCTTCTCCATTTTACCCAGTTTTTCACGGCCGTGCACTTCCCAGTTTCGATTTCCTCACCTATAGAAGCCAGAATGGGTGGTCCCTCGGCCATGATGATTTTTTGATATAGGCTCATCGCTCTTTGGTCCACCATAGACGCCAAGGAAAGCAGCCCTAGATCTCTCCTGATCGCCGGCATGGAGGTGGATTTTGGGAGCCCCAATACTGTTTTCCATACATATCCTTCCAATTTGGCCCAAGTCTTCCTTTGGAGATATAGCGAGGTCTCTGCTCCATAGATTAATGTTGGCACTACCTTGGCTTTGTAGAAAGTTAACGCCGGAAACAGGGAGAATTTGCCGTACTTGCGGTCAATCGCTCTAGTTTGGGCTGTGAGCCGTTTGACTTTCTCCCATAGTTGGCTTTGTAAGCTCTTATCCGTTTGTGAACTATCTCTGGGTTATTTGAGGTGCAATGAGGCCAGTTGTCTCTGTCTTTGCCATCACATTTTCGTAGCACTAATCAGGGGTCACGTCCAAAAAAGAAAAGTGGGGGGACTCATTGACATACCAATTGAATGTGGCGTCATGTTCCAGATGCCAATGCACTGCTGTTCTGTTAAGGATTCATATAATGTCAACAGATGCATGGCAGACCATATTGTGCCAGGCAAGTCTCAGACTTTCGCTCTAGAGAAACCATGAATAACGAGACTGTGCTGTCCATATTGGACAAAGAAAAAGAATGCTGCAGCTGAACTACATCAAATCATACGTTACGTATACCTTACAACACGTCTGTGGACACAGGCTGCAGGGACGGCCATCCATCCATGCACCATAGAATGCAGCTATGGCTATGCCATTCCGGTCTAGCAGCGCACATAGCCGTCCACACTGAAACCCCTGACATACCTCACACCTCTGCCAATAGCATACCGTGACTACCAACGAAAATAAAATTCAGCATAGCTGGAGACACATCGAATCTTCAGCAATAGCACTCTATCCTAAACCACCAACAGCGCCCACCCACGTGCTTGACCTCTGGGCTGCTCACTGGAGCCTAGCCAGCCACCTAAGCTGGCGAAAATGCACACAAGCATCTCTTAATCTAAACTCTTAGAACCTCCTACACTTTGATTGCGTACACCGAGGGCGTTCCAGCCACAAAGCGCATTGAGGCCATGGAGGCCATACAAATGGGGAAAGAGGGTATATAAATAACGAATACAACACGATACAATATCCAAAGGCAGATGGGGTCCTGGGCCCTGCTTAAGCGGGGAAAGTTTCGTTGAAAATCTATACTGTGGATACTGTATTGAGTTGCTCAGTGATGGTTTTTTGGAGGTGTACTGGCCTACTGTCCAAAGAATTCAAGTTGGTTGTAGTTACAACAAGGGCAAATCTTTGGTGTGTAATAATATCTATCTGTTTCACTTTTGATTACATTTGCACCAGTAGTGCGTTCCTTGTTTTGTGGAATTTCCAGCAGGGCAGCATTGAAACAACAGCTGGTGTGTCACAGATGGCGTTTCACAACACCAAGCAAGCTTAGGCACACCACCAAATCAACCAGAGGGGGGATTTAGTCATATCCTAGAAAATATGGGGCTTGCAGCACCAGACTTGGGATCCTGTGCTTGAAGGTTTTTCTTTAAAATCCGTTTGAATTAAGATTAATAAATCGTGCACAGCTGAAATAAACAGTTGGCCCGATTTACAAAGCATTTCCCAATGGAATTGTGCCATTGAAAAACGCTTTTGTAAATCAGGCCCCAATTCTCTCTCTCTCTCTCTCTCTCTCTCTCTCTCTCTCTCTCTCTCTCTCTCTTTCTCTCACACACACCCTCTTTCTCTCTCTCACACACATCATGCATGCACAAAGTCAGCACACTTCTAAGTACATAGTCGCAGTGTAAAGCACAATGGCCCTCATTACGACCCAGGCGGAATCCGCGGTGCTAAATGCACCGCGGAGCATGGCGGAAAGCCGCCGATAGCGCCATGGGGGTTGGCGGATTTACCACCCCATGCCGACCTTGGCGGAGCGGTAAATCCCCAATCCCCATTTTACCCTTCCCCATTCCCATTCTTGCCCCATAGGGTATAATGGGAGTGGGGAAGGAGTTAATTACGCCGCCGAAAAGTACGGCGGCGTAATTAACAACGAGGTCCCTTAGCGCCATGGTTTTCTCCGCCCGGTAAAACCAGGCGGAGAAAACCTCCATGGCGCTAAGGGAACTCGTAGTACGGCGGACGGGTCCGCCGCGATTAGCGCTGGCGGAAACCCACTCCGCCAGGGTCCTAATGAGGGCCAATGTATTTTATTTTTTTGTTTTCTCCCAGCCGCCGCCTTGATTTATGTATGGGAGGTTTCCGGACGTAAAGCAATTAATAAACCACTTTATCCCTTACAATATTTCAAGACAGGACATGCATTCATGCGCAGGAAAAACAATGACATTCCATGCCTCAAAAGAACAAAACTTTATTCTACAGCCTGAAGTCTGCCATTCCCATTATTTTCTGCGCACTGACGGCCCTGCGCTATCTTGATTGCGTGCACGTCTGGGGATGCGCCCATGTGATCTGCGTCTCGTGCCACCGCCGCCCTGCTCTTCCCGCGTGGCCCTGCGAAGGCGACGCGAAGTGGGGAGTGTTTTCTCCCGCAGTCTTGGGCCTGGCACCGGTGGTGGCCTGTCCTCCCAGTGTCCTTCCCCGGGCCCCGAGTCATGCATCACTCATCTTGTCACATTGAACTCCAGATGCTCCTGCCCTGGAGAATGCTTTGACTCCGGCAATTTTTCTTCATTCTCACTAACAATTTGGTAATGAAATATTGATTTTTAGTTAGATTCATATTGATGCTATTAGGTTTGCATTGATAAATCATGCCGGCCTCCTGTCTGAGAGGCTAGAAAGTGCTACACTGGACCCTGGAGATTACAATCAACTCATTGATGTGTTAATTTGATGGATTTTTTTTTGTTCTCTAAGAAGGAGTGGGAGGAGAGAGGAGGGAATTTTTCACTACAGGCTTGTAAAGTTTTTCCGCGGAAACGGGGACAGTAATTGCACATCACGGTGCGCATTAACTTAGAAAAAAATACATTGTGGCTTGTC
Source organism: Ambystoma mexicanum (assembly GCF_040938575.1). Classification (NCBI taxonomy): domain Eukaryota; kingdom Metazoa; phylum Chordata; class Amphibia; order Caudata; family Ambystomatidae; genus Ambystoma; species Ambystoma mexicanum. The sequence continues at coordinate 229,707,365 of NC_090933.1, forward strand.
TAAAGTGTTGCCTCGAGCAAGGTCTGGCATAGGTGGTGAGGCAGTGCCGGAGGACATATGGCACACCTTGTAAATGTTGCTCCAGACTCCCAAGTGTTGGGTAGAGGGGGGGCGGGGGGCTCAAAGCCGTTTAATTCTAAAACACTTTACAAGGCATCCTGGGCATGCGTTTTCCGTTTCTGACTGACATGACGCTTTAAGAGTCCAACTTTAGTTGCTGTTATAGGAAAACAATGGTGTGTGCCAATGCGCCCCGACTGACACACACACACACACACACACAACCAGGCTCAATCTGTTTCAGGTCCTGCGTCTCCCCTTCAATAAAGGGCCATTTAGAAGGTAAGCGGCCGCGCGCATCTGCAGCCTGTTTAAATCAGCCCCTTAGAGTGATTTATGGCGCTGTGTAAATGTAATGCCTGCCATTAAGGGACAATACGTGACGAACCAAAGGATTATGGCGTCAATTTCCTTCGTAGGAACACGGGTTATTTGCTACATTGAAGAATACCAATGTAAACTTTTGAAGTGCAGAAGATAAATGAAGCTTTAGTGTTTTTAACAGCAGTAAACACATTCGTATATGAGGTTTTGAAGTGAAGGGAACAGTTTCTGTCAGTGTTCACTTTTCAGTATTCCGTTGGGAGAACAGAAAACGGGTGCCCAATGAATGGGCCGCTCTGTTTTCACTCGGTGCTCTGACCTTCATTCTTGACATGGTCTCGATCATAACATTGTGGAAGATTCCCAGCGCACAAGTTCCCAACCTGTGCGAGTTACCAACATCAGTGCTGACATCATTGATAACATCAGAAAAGGTCGGTAAAACGGGGAGAATATACAATGACATTGGGTATCCATAGCATATCAGCATTACCGCCATGTCCTATTTCCGCGACCTAGTCCTTGCTCATGAACATGGCACTCTGCCTTTCCAACAGCCATAACCACAATTCTGTGCTTAGTCAAGTCTTTCGCACTCCTCCTTCCGTATAAAAGGAGGGTACTCCCCTATAATCCCCCAGTTTTACTTCTACCCTTTTTGCAGTGGCACCTGCAGGCCTGCTGGCCTTGTCTCATTTGTGTTTCTGCCAAGGTGCCCGCACTGCTGGGCTGATGGTGATAGAAAGTCCCTGTTGTGTGTTGGTCTAGTGGCTAATTCTTTGCGTGAGCGTCATGACTGTGTCATGGCACTCCTTTAATAAAAGTAGCTCTGCTGGCACGCAGGCGGCAGTGCAGCAGAGCCCAGGAAGTGGCAACTCGTGTCTCCGGTATCATTTCAGGTCCTCTTGCCGCGTGACCACGGCCTGGTTGATGGCCGTGCCTGGGTGCCCGCAGGACCTCGGCTGATGTTACTGGGGTGCCCCCCAGCACGGACGCAAACGCCTGGTGACCCGGGCCTCGCAGGGTGAAGCCTGCCACATATTCGCTGCGTGAGCGCAGCAGCTGGAACACGTGTTGGGTGCCACGACACTCACTGTGGCCCGCCCCGTTGACCGGAGGCGGGCCGCCACATAGGCGACAAGGGCGGTCCAGGCCCCACGCACCGGAGTGTGTGTGGGCTGCTGGTAGTCCGCGGTGCGTGTCTCCTCAGAGAACTGGGGGAAGCTTTGACTGTGCAGCTGGTGGCCCAGAGACTTCGTGCTGGACACGGGCATGGGCCACCTGGTGCCAGCGAGTGCAGCTGAGGTACTGGAGCGATTTGCTCCGTTGCGGCGCTGGCCGTGGATCTACTGTAGCTGTGGGCCTGCCCTGGACAAAAGAATGGGGTGGAGCCTGCCCTCTGTCGGCCCAGAGACAACTGTGCGTGGGTGCAGGAGTGGCCGCAGATGACCCCGGGCCACCTGGTGGAGGGTGAGTGGGCGGGGAACCATCAACAAACCACCCACCCTCTGTTTTGTTTTGTTCTTTTCGTTGCGGCGTCGGCCGCGTATATTGGAACGCTGTCAGGCCGCGTGGTGCGCCCAACACAAAGGAGGGGGCAGAGCCAGAAGGCCCGGGCACGCTTCCCACCAGCACATCCTGCCACGAGTGGGGAACACGGGTGTGGTCCCCATCCAGACCCGGGCCGCCGCAAAGGGTGAAAACTTCATTGGGCCGGACTGTGTGAAAAAAATAAAAATAAAATAAATATATATATATTTTTGTGGAAAGTGTATCCAGTGGCCGGTGAAGCAACCCAAGAAAAGGGTGTGGCCCACAGTTGACCAGGGCCTGCCAGTCCCGGGGACCAAGAGAAAAAAAGGGGAAGAGCACAGCTTCAACCACTTCGGTTGGCCTCATCTGCACCTGGCCAGAGGGTAGCGGCTCCACCAAGAGTGCTCGTGCGCCCTCAGACAACTCCACGCGATTGGGCACCGCTGAAGCCCACCACCAGAGAGTGCCAAGGATGGCCTACATGTGCAGGAACTTGGGAGCCCTGTACAGTGAGCTCAAGGACAGGGCTGGACCCATCCCTGCATCGCTGCCACAATCAATCTCCCAAAAGGTAGCGGCTCCCACAAGGAGTGCCTGTGTGCCTTAGAAGGACCTCCCTGGAGTCCAATTCATCCAAGGACTGCGGGTTGTGAACACCCCTTAAGAGATGCCTGTAGTGGTCATGCCCCGTACACTGCCCAGCGGCCGGCATGGCGGACGACGACAACGAAGGGCTATGTCGGGACAGCTCGCACCCCTACATCATTTCGACATGAAGGGCTCGCCTGACAGCTTGGGGCCTCGGTGGACAGCCTGGGTGGAGAACCTGGAGCTGTACTTTGAGGTGGTGGAGATCAAGGATGCAGCAAAACGCCCAACACTCCTGTACTCCGCCGGACTAGCTGTTCAGAGACTGTTCAAGACAATAAGGCCCACAAATCAGTTGTATGCTGCAGCCATTGCAGCCCTGAACAAGTACTTCCGACCCATGGTCAACAGGGACTATGAACTGTGCACGAGGCAGGAGGAAGGAGAGATCCTCGATGCGTTCCATGGGAAGCTGCGCGGCATTGCATTGTCCTGTGACCTAGGGAACTTTGATGGGGACGAGATCACTGCGCAGATCATCTACTGCTGCAGCTCCTCGAAGCTACGCAAACAAGATCTGAGGGACCCGACGCTTACCCTCGATCAAAAACTACACCTCGGCTGGGCCCAAGAACTGGCGGAGGTGCGGGCCTCAGTCATGGACTCGTCCAGACATCACCTCAAGTTGGAGGTCCCAATGCAGTGGATCAAGCTCGAGCAGGTGGCCGCTTTCAGCAAGTGGCAGAGAGGAAAGTCAATGAGGAGGGGAGACTGGCCGAGGAGAGACCCCAGTGCCACAATATGAACGCCGTTCGGTTGGGATCTTCCACACCCGCAGGACTGCCCTGCCAAAGGACACATCTGCGGGAGGTGTGGGAAGGTGGATCAATTTGCACGGGTGTGCCTTGCCCCGACACCAGCGAGTATGGCAGAGACATCTCAGGGGGGTGAGTCGTGGGGGAGAAGGACACCCAGAGTGGCGGCGGTCCAAGAGGCTGAAGACCAAAGGGGAATGCAGTATGATGCGGGAGAGGAGGCTGATGAAGAAAACATATTCTTTCTGTCCTGTAGCAGCGACACTGGCCAATTCCATCCCGGAATCTTCTGAGCTCCAACCACCCCAGCTGGGCCCGTGGTGTGCGGACTGGAACACACAGGTTCTGTTTTGCAGTGCCAAAAATTGACGTTGTGAGTATCTATGAAGGGGTGCGTGAACTGGATTGAACCCAATGTTTGCAGTGATGTTGCAGGAGCATAATCGTTGCACGGACTAGAATACACCAAGTTCCGTCGAGGGTCGTTGTTTGTTTGCAGTGGGTGGTGGTTTTTCTTTGTTATAATAAAGAAGGGATGTTGTGTGTTGGTCTAGTGGCTATTTCGGGGCTGTACTGGAACGCAGACAGCAGTGCAGCAGAGCACCAGGAAGTGGCAACTCGTGTCTGTGGTATCATTTCAGGTCCTCTTGCCACGTGGCCGCGGCCTGGTTGATGGCCATTCCTGGGTGCCCCCAGGATATCGGCTGCTGTTACTGGGGTGCCCCCCAGCACGGACGCAAACGCCTGGTGACCTGGGCCTCGCAGGGTAAATCCTGCCACATATTCGCTGCGTGAGCGCAGCAGCTGGAACACGTGTCAGGTGCCACGACACTCACTGTGGCCCGCCCTGGTGACCGGAGGTGGGCCGCCACAGTCCCATCTCTCACCTACACCTGCAGGGGCAATGGTTGTGTTTGAGGTCAGGGGATGGGCACCAGGTAAGTTGGCCTATTGGAGAGCTTGCACTGAGCCTGGTGTTCGAGGAGGCCCCGGGTACACGCTGTTAAGGTTGGATGCAAGTGCAGTTTACTTGTGGAGGTTTGCACCAGAGAAGATGGCCTCAATAGAGGCCTTAGGTAACAGCACCAGGTGGCAATGTTTTCCATGTGCCTCTCATGGGGCATGTGTTGTGTATAACATATTGTTGCTTCACTTCTGTATTCTGCTTGGTGTTAGGCCCCCTTCCCTTATTGGTCTTGTTGAGGGGGGATTAACTGACTTTTGGAGTCTCGTTAGGGGTCTCCTTGGTGGTCCAAACCCTCACAAGCCTGTAGTGTCTGTCGGTATAGTCACACAGTGAGCATGAATGGACTGTGCCTTGCTGTCACAGGGTTAGCTAAATATTTTTAGATGTAATCTGTCCCGCTGTTTTGTTGTGAAGTTGCTGGGAGGTGAGAGTTCATTCCACCAGTGTTTTGGCCCTTCCGGGTTCTTTCTCTCTTCGCATTTCCTTTGGTGGTCTAGATGAGGGTGTTCTGCGATGGGCAAGCATTCAGTGAAAAGAAAACACAAAGATGTCACCAAATCCTCCACTGATTGTTCAGATCCTCCTGTCAGAAGGAGATCCTAGGATACTCAAAGGTGGTAGCTCCAGATCTGATATGTTCTTTAAGGAGCTTGTTAGAGACACGCTGCACAAGGAGAAGGTGGCATCGGATAAGCCCAAGAAATAGGTTGGATGCTTTCACGTTACTGCTTCTCTTCCACATCGTCTTCCTCTACTCTGTTCTCAGTTGATGACACAGGCAAACTGAAGGGGAAGACCACTAATGATAAAATGATCTCTAAAGTTAGCACGTGTTTCTGCAAGCATGACGTTCAAGGAGCTGCGCCTCTTGCAACAGAGCAGGAACCCACAGCCTATTAATTTCAAGAGTATATACTAAGAGAGGCACACCAGTTATCCCTGAAATCCACAAAAAGCTGCTCAGAAAATGTAAAGTCCCAGAGAAAAATCCAATTCCCCACGCTATGAACAAACACTCCCTGTTGCCAGAGAGGACACGTGGTCACTGCTTTCGCTGAGGTAAATTCTCTTCTTTCCAGCCTTCCAGAGAGACCCTTAATGGCACCTGTTGAAGCATCAGTCTGGGAGACCACTGATTGCAAGATGATCTTCACCGGTGCCCAACTGACAATGCACACATCTGTTTACACCAAACACAGCTAGGTTTTTGATGGAGAACTACCAATCCCTGTACGACAAGTTATAGGAGGGGGTCGACTGCAACAGGAAACAGAACTTTTTTCAGACTTCACCTATGATGGGGAAAGGCAGCTGCACTGTCCATGGGCTCTCGCATAGCTGCCAAGTGACATGTTCACATCTGGGATTGGAAGACCGATAATGCACAAAAAGCAGTTACCCAGCACTATCCCCTTCAAGATTGTAAGATGATTTAGAAATGAGCTTGAGGACAAGGTGGATGTCATCCACAAACAAGTCAAACATGCCAACACCCTCCATTACAGAAGCTGCTCCCATCCACAAAACTCTTGACCTTTTCAACACATTCACCTCCATCATAGTTACAATGCTGTGCAGGGCAAGCTAGTATTCAGAAGAAATTGTTGGGTCACTGCTCCTTCCAAGGAAGACCCAAAATCATGGTGATGGGTGAACGTAGGCACACTTGTGTTTGGCTTTCATCCTGGGAATCTGCTCTATGTCCATTACTTTGTTCTAAGATCTTTCTTTCAGACCTAAGGTGGTCTCTTACTTTCACCTCTGGTAGGAGATCATCACCTCATCCCTATCTTTTGGAAGCTGAGTCTTTGACAAGCGTTTATCTAGATGTTAGGAATGTCCGCCTGATATACCCGGAGAGGACTGCAGCAGTCAGGGCCTCGAGTAGACTTTGCTTATGTTATTTGGTTGCTTAGGCAAGGAAGGAAAGCATCAGCTTTGTCCATCAGCTAGTGGCTGAAGGATATAATCTCCTTGGCTGACACCATGGCTGACCTTCCCTGGCCTCTAGAATTCAGTGCCACTCAACCAGCAGTATGGCAGCTTCCTGGGACGAAGCTAGGGGTGACTCTATTTTTTGGGGATTATTCCGACGAGTGAGATTGGGACCAGGAGTAAGGAAGCTTAACAGTAAGTAGTCAGGGAATTATATGAAATATTGTACATTGCACATACCTAGTCACGAGGTTCTTCCAGGAGTTTGGGGCTCTGCTCAGGGTATGCTAGTGTATTCATGGTATGTCTGCAATAAACTGAATGCCTGAGTCTAAATGTGATAGTGCTGTTCCAGTCCATTTTAAATACATATAAAAATATGCCCCGTCATGGAATCCACCCACCTCAATATCTGTCATAAAGACTCACATATGAAACCCTCAAACACCTTCTCAACACTGTTACATGTTCCCCTGTCAATGTAAATGTTAACTACTTCCTGCTATCCTAAATTGTACAGTTCATTTCATTGACATCTGTAATATAGGATGATATGCAAGGCACCTATTGTATGCGCAGCACCATGAATAAATCACAAGAGTCATGCTGTTGCTCACAGGTTATTCTTCAAGGTTACCGTCCATATTAGTCAGTAATAATACCCCACCAGAACTTTCTCCTCACACTCTCCACTTTTCCTCAACAACTAGCCAGTCTTGGTAAACTTCCATTTGCTCCAGACCCTTCGATCATCCATCACTACCGCATCGTGGAGTTCTCGTGCATTTCTTTATGGACCCTAAAACCTGGTCTCACCCTTCCCCAGACTCCTGCCCTTTAGCACACAAACTTGATCCGCCACACCAAACTCTCCTCTCCATACACAATTGTGTAGATAATACCTCCCCTTCATGTCATCTGCCCTTTCTTTAACTCTCTCCCTCAAATGCTCCTCATTGCAGTCTACAAACATCACTCTCCACAGCCAAAGGGAACACATCGGGTGTGGGATTTTCTCCTCCTCAGCACCTCAAACGGAACCAACCCTCTTGTCGCATGAGGAGACAACATATATGCACACAGGCTCCTTAGTACCACCTCTTCCAAATTTTGGCCCTTAAATTGGCCACATGAACTGCTTGTATGATGATGCAGTTGAACCCCTCCACCTCACTATTTGTTTCTTTGTGGTGCAAAAACACTTTTTTATGTGCGACGACGACCCCAGTGATACATTCTTCCACCAGTCTAGACCTTAACTAGAAAACCATTGTCGGCAAGAACACCTCATCAAGGAAATCCACAACCATGCGATAACCAGACTCACCCACCACCTCCAACTTAACCTACTTAGAGTACATATTGAACAGCATAAATAGGTGCCTTCTCCTCCCCCTGTTGTCTCCAAGACGTTAAAGCACATCCACAGCCACATGTTCCTATGGCATGGAAGGCAGCTCCAACAGCCTAAGCGGTTGGGCATGCTTCCTCAAAGTCTGTCTCCCTATCTGCACTGCTCACAACACCTCTCCATCTCCTCTGACTTAGAATCAATCTTAGGCCTCCAATAATCACCATATAGCTTTCCCTTGCACTTGGTCAACCTCAAATGTCCCTCAGGCGCCAAAGCCAAAAGTCTGTCTGAACCCCAAAAGCGGCACCACCTTTCTCGCCCTTGGACAGCAACCCTCATTTAACACTCAACACTTCCCGAACCTTGTAGAACTGCCTCACCATCTCATTGTCATCATCTTGTTCCCTCCAACCTCCCTGCACCCATCTCTAGAAGAGTGCCATTATTCTTCTGCTCTCTCATCCACTCTTCCCTACTAAGCACTCCCTCACACACAAGGAAAAACCTCCTCTCCTTCCTCTTCAGACTCACCCGCCTCACTTTCCTCTATCACAGCTGCACATTCCGCTCATGATAGGAAGTCTGCCACTCCATTGTCCTTCCCACGAACATGCACAGCCTCAAAATGGTGACCCTGCATAGATGTCACTCACCTCATGATATGCCTTGAAACCCCAATCAAGACTTTTAGACATAAATTCACCCACAAGGGGCTTGTCGTCAGTTAGCACTTAGAAGCTCCTTTTCCACAGGAACACCTAAAATTTCTTTACCTCCCAGACCACACTGAGTGCCTCCTTCTCTATGACATAATACCTCCCTTCAACCTCCTGCAACACCCTTGATGAAAAAGACACCACTCCCTCCACACTCTGCTGTTTCTGCAGCAACAGAGCCCCCAATCCAGTATCACTAGCATCAGTCATGGCCCATGTGGGGCACAATGGTATCAAAACTCATGCCCTTAGAAATCCCCCCTTTGACATCAACAAACTCACTTTGACTACCCTCAATCCACTCAAATACTGTCTCTTTCTTATGCAGGCTCTGCATATTCTTACAACTGTCAGCAAAATGCAGAACAAACTTGGCATAATATTGCAGCAACCCAAGAAAATACATGACCCATTTCCTTGTCCTTGGGACTATGCACATTCTTAATCACTGACACCAAGTCACCTTTGGGCTTCACCCCTCCCTCACTCAAAGTGTGCCGCAGATAATCTCTGGATGTTTTCTTCAGTTTGTGCATGTCCTTCCTCAGGGTCAACCCAGCCTGCTCAATAATCCTAAAAACCTTGCTAAACCTCATATCATGTTCTTCTTCTTCTGTTCCCCTGTGACAAGAATGTCATCCTGAAAACAGAATACACCCTCTTCTCACTAAACCAGGCATTCATCATCCTTTAAAAGAAAGCTGAAGAAAGCTGGGCTGAGATTAACCCAAAAGGCATTCTGCAGTACCTAAATTCCCCGCCAGTGTTATGAATTACATCAGTTCCCCTCCCCCCCCGCAGGGTGCAGATTTACTCGAGGATAAGTGGACACGAAACCCAATGTACTAAAATAGTGTGCCCCTTCAACTAAAGTCACCATTTTCCCTTTGTTGGGCAGTGGAACCCTGTCTGCCACAACTCTACTGTTGAGCCCTCTCAAATTGACTCAAATCCTAATTCCCCCCACTGGCTTTCCTTGCCACAACAGGAGAGACCAATTCCAAGGATTCAACCCTCTCAATCAGACCCATTTGTTCGATCTTGCCCAGCTCTTTCTTCATCTCACCCCTGAGCCGAATGGGAACATGCCTGAGCTTGCCCACCACAGGTACTTCCACCGGCGTTAGTCTTATTTTGTGCTGATGTCCCTTCAAACATCCTAGGTGATTCTCAAAAACACGCCTAAACTCACTTTCCACCTTACATTCTTTCTCAACTACTGCCACTAACCCTGGCACACTTGGATCTATAACAAGCCCCATCTCGGCTTGCTCGTATCAATCCAGCAAGCACCCGCCACAGTTAGAAACAAAAACACCTGCCTCCATTTACTACCCCCTGCACTCGAGTTTGAATCTGAATTCTCCCACAATCTCAATTTTAGTACCAACGCATGTACTGGACTTCATGCTAGGCCTATTCAATCACTTTCACTTCCCCACAGGAGGCCCCAACCACATCTCCCATTCAACCATGGTGTCATCTGAACCTGTATCTATTAGCATGGGCACACCACATCTGTTCACCAATACCTCTGCATGAAGCTTCTTCCCTTTCTTTGACCTTATTCGTGCACTCCCCACTGAGGATCTCACTCCTCACACATCTTCCACTTGGTTGTAATCTTCAAATTCATCTTCTTCACACTAAGAAATCTCCTTTGCTCCCTTTTAGGAGAAATTACGACAGCACCTAGCAAATTGTCCCTTCTTCTTACACTTTCTGCACGCAACATTCAAACCAGAGCATTTTATGGAGTTTAGCTAAGTGGAAAGTACTCCCACACCTAAAACATCGTTTAAACTCCCTTCCTCCTGCCCCTTTCATTCTCATCCCTCCTTCTCACATTCCTCCTTTCTCTTCCACATCTTTGCTTCCACTCATCCTTGTACTCTGTTTTGACTACTACACCCTCCTTCTTCTCATCTTTCACCTCCTTTGTCTCCAATTCCTTCACACACTTCATCATGTGTTCTATTTTCTTGTCAATGTCAAGCACTTTGTTCAAACTCAGATTTCCCTGACTTCAGATCTCCTCCCTGACATTGTGTTCACTCACATGTAAAATCAATTGGTCTCTGATGTGGTCATTGTACCATGATCCAAAGTTGGTTGCAGCGATTTGCCAGCTCCCTCAGTCCCATCACAAAATTCTCCACCAAATCACTGTCTCCCAGCTTACGCACTCCAAAGTAAAACCCTCTAAGACATGGCTGGTCCCCTTCTTGTAGTGTAAGTCCAACATGCGCAGGGATGTTTCATATGCATTCAGCTGTAATGATGGCCTGGAAAATCCCAAATTTATGCAGTAGGTGTGGAGCCAGTAAAACACAGACTCAATGATCGAAAAAGTTAAAGGCAAAACCCAGCATTATTAACATCCAAAATAAATCAGGGACAGCATACAAGCAATAGGGGTGCAGCTGTCAGAGCTCTCACACAAAACAGTACTGTATGAACCAAAAACATGCCTTAATGATGACATTAGACTACAAAACCTACGTGACGAGGGCATAGGTTAGGGAAATTAACTATATATGGACTCCATATGTGTAAAGCGCTTGATTGTGTTACACAAATCTGATAGATTCATCTGGGACCACCTCTAAATTGATAATAGTAAATACATGTCATCTCTATAATGATTGGTTGTCACAACATGTACTGGGCAGCCTGGCACTGAGGGTCCTGATTGGTTGGCATTCTACTGACCAACTGTAGGCAACTGAATGGTCATTGAAACATGAGCCACAATGGGAGTAGTCGGAGAGATGTCCACGGACTGCCTTCCTTTCAATTTAATAATATATCATCCCTTTTTCCTAGGTCATGAGCCAGAGTGATTCCTCTGTAGCTTGCCTTGCATGGCACCTCGTGTCTGGGAATATGCGCAAGGAGTGAGGCAGGTGTCCTATCTGTGTCTATTGCTAATGAATGATGTTATGCTTCAAGTTGGGTAACGTGTGATGAGACCAAATTGGAATGATTTCATCCAGCATTTATAGGGATTCTAGCTAATTTTAATGTGAATGTCATGGTTTCCGCGACCATTAGGGACTTGCTTGATCCATTTGCTATGAAGACCTTTATTTTATGATTATTCTGCACCTGGCCTTCAAAGATTCTTTGTTCTTTTAATTAATCTAAGAATATATGGCATGTTCCTTAGGGGATTATTATCTTGTGTTCTCTCAGAGCCATCCGGACCCTCCCTATTTTCTCAATTACCTTGACTTGGTGTGCATAGCTATTTGTTTGGTTCTGCACGAACATGTATTTCAGTGGATACAGCATTTTCTGTCCTCATGAAGCCTTGAGGTCCCTCTTGTTTACTTAAATACGTGCAACGGCTTCCATTTTGGAAGAGATGGCTGCTCAGTATTGTTGTGTTTCTTTTTTAGTAAACTATATAGTCATATGGTTTCTATTGCATTCAGCTAACATACGTTGCGTATGTTAGTATTCTTTATGTCTAAATGGATGCAATCGATGTTCTTTGTGTATAAATGCATATTTAACCTAGTATGTGTTCTTCATGGTGTGTGCATATTTGCTTCGTGCCTAATGCATGCATATGTGTGGTTTCACTAAAAGCTTGCTTATTCTCGCCATCTTTAGTTGGGATCAGCGTGTTTCTATTCTGCTGTACCTGTCTGGGATATGGGCAGTGTGGTAGCCTTAGTGAGTAATGTTTCTCATCTATGCGATATAAGGTCGGGGTAGAGGCAGTAGCTATGGATGACGTATTCATCTATCTCTCAACACAGAGATTCTCCTGAAGCAGCTACCTCTTGGACCTCTGTACCCCCTGGCAGTTCTGGGAGACTCTTCAACACCCTCGCCCATCAAAGCCTAGACAATACATTAACAATGCTCTTTCCCTGTCCGTACTGTACATGGGGCCATGAATTGCCAAGACACAGTCCTGAAAATCCACTTTCCAAATATCCCACTTGATTAAAGGTTCACCGGATAATGGCAGGAACCGTGGTGACAAATGGCTCATTCTGAAGGACTAGACTGTGTCAATAACTACCAGGTCCTGTGATGCAACACCACCTTCGTATGTTTACTTCATATTTTCCTGAATTCCCGGTGCAAGTGTTACAACAATGCTCACAACATGTTACTACAAGGGATCACCTGACTATGAAATGGCACCTGTAGGGCTGCCATGTCCATGTCTCATCCTCACCAGACTACAAAATGGCACCCAGAAATGTTTGCAAGACTTTTGGCAGTTCTTGCTCACTGTGTCCCTCTGTTGCCTGACTCCAATATAGCCAGCCTGCAAGCTCCATATCAACGTCTGTCAGATCTTAGCTGCTGCCCAATGCTCCCGAACTCCATCACGTTCCCAGGTGAGCACACACCAACCCCCGACTCACCCTGCATGTGGGTACAACCAGCTCTGCTCCATCATCTTCCGGTCCCTCATCCGTGGTCATGTCTCGCTGTTACTTCCCAATGCGGACTTCCCAGCCCTGCAGCACCTCAGAGTCAGGCAAAGTGCGTCAAACACCCCTGCCAACCTGCCTCTCAATTCTCCACCAGCTCCAAGGTGTTCACTTTGTGCTCCTGCTTTGAGGTTAGCTGTGGGGCCGGGGTCAACGCCGTTGCCACCATCTTTGTCAGATTTATAAGGTGAATAGCATGAATAATTCACAGGAGTCATGTTGTTGCTCATAGTTTGCCCTTCAAGGTTACATTCCATATTAGTGGGTAGTAGGACCCTACAGAGCTTCCTCATCACACTCTCCAACTTTCCTTACCAACCACCAGTCTTACTTTTTCATCAACCTTCTAGGGCCCATTATGACAGCACTCCTTTAACATTCCAAGGACTTGCAGTATAACTATAACAGTAGGCACAACATAACAGCACCCTTTGCTCCAATATGAGACCCTCTGTCTTGGTGAGCTCCCATGAGGATTTATTTGTCCATTACTGATAGGTTGTAAGAGAAACTTGTTGCTTTTGATTCTCCATCCACCACAGTAGAAAAACATAGACAGACAGCATGGTGTTCACGCTTATATGCTCTTCGGGTAGCAGGTAGCCTCATGACCTGGTAGCCATGTGGATCTGAAGCTTCCTGTGCAATGACTTTGTATAATTGAAGGCGGTCCTTCCAGTGATCCAGGTTCTGAACCTTTTGACAACCTATGATATTTATTTAATACTAATCACTAGCTTTTGATTGTGGAATGAGTCAGATGTTCCGATACTAGAGAAAAGAAGGACAAGTTAATTTCCTTAAATCATGTATGGCTACACATCCCATAATGCTTTAAGCAGAGAAAATGAGTGCAGGGCAAATCCCGGGAATAGTATGCAACAGCCTAATATCAAGAATTTGGCAAGTGCCCAACCCTCTCTGATCAGCCCCTGCCAGTGTGTGTGTAGTGTTTGCGCATGTGTGTATGTGAGTGGTCCCAGTGTGTAATGTTCTTTTCAACTGTATAGTAATACCAAATATGTGTGCCCAGCTTATATTGAGCCATGTATTATACTTCCTTCAAAGTGCCCGGCGGATTTGTGTTGGGGGTACGTTCTATTAAAACCATATTAATCAAGACAATGTGCTGTACAGTAAGGTTTGCAGCAAGGTACACACAATGATGTTGTACAACCCCTTTTCAGTTCTTTAAAGATGACATACTTCCCACAGCCATTCAACCAAACCATACAGTATAGATGTTTTTAGTTACAGTCCATTATGGTACAGTATAAAGCATAGTCATACTGTTCATGGCACTGTTTGAGGTGTTGCCCCTCTGTTCTGCAGGTATGAGTTGCAGAATTCATTGCAGCATTGTAATGTCTGCAGGTGATATCTACCACACAGTGCTACTTATTCAGCTGGCTATGAGAAGCTTTTCACTACTGCAGTCATTAAAGGAACACTCAGCTATTTGCCGGCAAGGCCAAACCCTTTTTGCCAAGCAGCGCTCTTATTCTGCATCTGCGACAAGAAAATTCATATTATAGGCAGAACAATATGTCTGTGGTACTTCTCTTTACAGTCTATTTGTTTCAGGGGAGAAGGTCAATATGCGGGGGCAGGGCTTGGACTGCACTGTGCTCTTCATTTACAGGGTAATTCATAGAATTTCGCACAAAAGTGGTGCACGCGGCTGGCGCACAGTGTCCCCGTGCGATACACTGCGCGAGCCGCGTGCGATAAAATCCATTTCATCGCACAGCGTATTCATGGATTTTAGCCTCAAAAACCAGCCGTGGCGCAGAGTGGCGCAGCGACCCTGCAGCAGCGCCAGTTACACCCCCAAGAACGCCTTCACGCAAGGAAAAGCCTTCAAAATTCCCAAATCATCGCAAAGGGTTGCGCTAACCCTGGACCAGTTCACAGGGCTGCCAAACAGCAAACGCCAAGCGGGGAACGTGTATTTCAGTGGTTCGCGGGAAGTTTCACACGCGATTGTCCTGGGTACGTGTACATCAGGAGTGCACAGGAAGTAACACACGCGATTCCATCAGGGCACGTGTATTCCAGGGGTGCGCGGGAAGTATCACACACAAAAGCAGCAGGGTACGTGTATTTCAGGGGTGCGCGAGAAGTATCACACCCGATTCCATCAGGGTACGTGTATTTCAGTGGTGCGTGGGAAGTATCACACGAGATTCCATCAGGGCACGTGTATTCCAGGTGTGCACGGGAAGTATCACACGCAAAAGCAGCAGGGTACGTGTATTTCAGGGGTGCGCGGGAAGTATCACGCGCGATTCCATCAGAGTACGTGTATTTCAGTGGTGCGCGGGAAGTATCACACGCGATTCCATCAGGGCACGTGTATTTCAGGGGTGCGCAGGAAGTATCACACGCAAAAGCAGCAGGGTACGTGTATTTCAGTGGTTCGCGGGAAGTATCAAACGCGATTCCATCAGCGCACATGTATTTCAGGGATGCTGTTAGGGAGAATTCTCTGTTTAGGCTGAATTTCCTAACCTAGTGAGTCCCCCAGCAGCTTGGCTGGATTTCTGGAGTTTGTTTTTTTCCATCCTGCCAAGAGTGAGACTCTTTTCTCCCACTCTTGGACATGTATGTGTGTGTAATTCCTTTGAAGTGTCAATGTGTTCGATGGGCTATGGGGTCTTTTACTCCATAGGGTCTCATATGTTTTTCTATGTGTGTTACACCGCACCCTACGTGCCATAGCACTGGGGCATCCTAGCAGACCCCCACCAAAGACTCCATACCCGGGGACTGACTACTGTCTCCCCGGGCATGTAAAGTCAATATTGGCTTTACTAGACCTAAATTTACTAACAGGACTAGTCCAAACCATCTTATTATGGACGTACAAGTAGGGGTAATTCGATTACTCCTAGACCTGTTACTCGAGGGGGCACTGTCCCGTCCCCCCTCGTCGAGTTTTGGCTGGTGGCAGTGGAAACTACTTGTTATGTTCGACCCCGAACATAACCTTATGGGATTCGTCCCGTTGTTGGAGATTGATACTTTTTCTCATTAATCTCCAACGTACCACCGGTCTACTTATCCTAAATAAGTTTATCTGATGGTATTTTCTGCCAGAACTCGGTTTTTAAAATGGCGTCTGTGTTCGTCTCTGTGACTCCTAAACCAAAGGTTGAGCCCTTTGTTCCACTTTTGGCGGGCCTCTGTACAGAGACCCTCCAAAGTGGTGCCATTCTGTCTGGGTTACCTCAGGGGTGTGGGAGGGGGTTTAGGCACCCTGGGCCGAGTTGCCTTGCCAACTCAGGTCGCACTCTGGAGTGATTGGCCCAAGTGGTGAGCGTTCCCGCTCACCGCTTAGCATGTGTTGATTGACAGCTAGGCTGAATGAATGGGGGTTTTCTGCATAAAAGCAGGGCTTTTGGGACTGGATCTTGAGAAGTCGCCACAGGACCTAAGAATCGGACGAGGGTAACGCTGAGCCGACCTGCACGACGACACCTCCGGTGGAGCCCTGCGGAAACGACTCACCACTTCCCGACGACAGAGGAGATCTCCCTGCCGGAGAGTCTCTTCCCCTGGCTGGTGGGAACAACCAGCCCCCTTTGCTTTTTATTCGCCTCAGGACACAGTGGTCGAATTGCCTGTGCAGAGCACCCTGGCAACCGGATAGCCACTACCCCTGTACCGCGACCAAAAGGTGGTTCCTTGTGACGGAGCACTCCGCGGCTGGTCTCTTCCCTGGTGGTGCACCGGACTTCCTTTTTCTTCGATGACGAGAACCTCTCTACTCTTGGCAAAGATCCGACGTGCATCCACCACCAGGAACATCTGCCCCCGCCGGAGCTGCTCTCCACAATAAGGTACCGTGTCCGCCTGGCTTCCCTTTCGATCGGATTGAGCGAGGTGTCTTAATCCTCTCCTTTCCGTTGGGTCGCCTCCAAGCTTTTCTCATTCTTTGTTCTGAACTGGTTCAACCTGCCAATAACAATTTGCTACAAAGACTTGAATGCATCTCCTCCAGAGACTTTTTGGGACATCGCGCCTTGCCTCTCTCCGAGTGGGCCTGGCCTCTGAACTTTATGATCTATTGTGATTCTTGCCTTCCTGCCTTGCATTTTATCCGCAAAGGATTGAACTGTGTTGATTTCATGATCTGCCTATCTTTTTCTCTCCCGTCCTAACTTATGTTCGAGTGTCATCTAGGTTGAGGTATACACCTCTGTCTGAAAATAAGTGGTACCGGTAGAACCTAGAGTTGTCGATATATTGCTAGGGGGATTGATCGTTTTCTACTTCGTAGAGTAATTGTGTTTGATTTGTTTGCCGTGATTTGCCTTAGTGTTTTCCATAGATGCTTCGTTATAGATAAATGCCTTAATATCTTTACACTAAGCCTCGTTGCGTGTTTGCTTGTCTTGCTGTGAAGAATTGCCCTATTTTGTATACTCCACATACTGCTCAACTTTTCTTGAGAGAAGTCTGACTGCTCAGCCACAGCTACCAAGTGAATCGGTGTGGTACAGACTGCTACCAAGTGGGTTCACCGCCAAACGCCTGTAGTCCTAAATCTTTTGCAGTGGTCCCAGAGAGAACTGCACAGGTTTCCGCCTAACACTGGTGGCAGCGGTGGGATTTGTATCGAGTATACAGTTTAGAGTGCTTTTCGACACTGTAGGATAACTAACCACAGAACCTTGCACAAAAAGCAACTTTCAAAAAACATGTCTATGATGGAAACTTACAGTCAAGAGTCCTTGTCAGGTGAAAATACTGAGAGTCTGCGAGCTCTCTGTAGGCAAGAGAATCCTCCTGTAAGAGGCAAGAAGTTAGAACTAATCGAGAGATTGCTGGCGAACCAAAGTCTGGGTACTGGTTCAGAGGAACCAATCTCTCCAGCGACTGTAGATAACAGTGATGGTGTTGATCTGAATCGTAATTCTGATGATAACGATGAAGAGGCTGACGAGGACGGCGAGGCTAACGAAACTGTCTCACCTGCTCCTCTACCCGCCTTACCAGCTGTGCCTACGGGGCCCATACCAGATCCCACAAGTAACCCTGCTTATTTTGAACTTGAAAAAATGAAGCTCGAACTAGAATACAAACGGTTCTTGGCTCAATCTGAACGAAACCAAGAGCTTGGATTGGTTGAAACTGTTTGAATACAATCATGGGCTCCAGGACATCACCGGGAATGTTTTGCTTCCCTGGTTGTTCTCTAGGCTCCCTCCTGTTGCGACTGATGTGGTAATGGAGTTGGGGGAGGCGGATAAGACGGATTACGAAAGTGTGAAACTAGCTTTAATAGCTAGATTCGGGAAGACCCCTTCCCAGTATCTTAAGAGGTTTAGAACCCTCAAAAAGCATGATGGTACCCCTTGGGCTACCTGGGTGAGTGAAGGGTTGAAAAACTTAGAGGGATGGATTAAGGGTTACAAAGTGAACACTTATGAGGGTATGAGGAATCTTTTTATGTTGGAGTCTATTTATGATGCCTGTTCTCCTGAGCTCAAACAGCACTTGGCTGATTCGAAGGAATTGGATTCCAGGGAGCTAGCTAAGGCTGCTGACTTGTGAGTTGCCAACAGGGCTACTCATAAGGATTTTGGGGCAACTCAGAAAAAGGCTGAGGGAAAACAGCCTAAAAAAGACTCAAAAGAGAATTCTAATAACTCACATTCCAAAGAGGGCCCCAAACAAAACCAGAAGGGTAAGCCACCGGGAAAACCACAGCAGAATAGTATGCCTTCTGGTGCCAAACCGGAAGGAGGGCAGAACAAGCCACCATTCCAGAAAGCATTTGGTAAATGCTTTGTTTGTGGCTCGATTGACCACGTGAAAGGAGATCCCAGATGTAAGGGTAAACCTTCAGGGGTCCAGCTTGTCTCCTTAGCCTTCGCTCCAGAGGAGGAAGTCCAAATGGCAAGTGGAAACTTTCTACTGCTAGCTGACGAACCCATTGGAGTCTCAGCCAGCGTTTCTTTAGTATCTCTGGGGTTGTGGGAACAACAGAATTTAGATGTCTATAATTCTATCCCCGATAATACTAAAGAGTATTATCAGGACAGTGTCCAGGTGAATGGTCAGGAGACGTCTGCCATTAGGGACACTGGGGCCAGCATCACTGTGGTGGATAAATCGTTTTTTCAGGCTGAGGATGTTGCTAAGGCACCCAAACGCCTCACCAAGTTAGCTGGAGGGCCTGTGCATATGCTTCCCCAATTACCAGTTCTCATCCAGTGTAATGACATGACTGTGAAGATACCTGTCAGCATACAGAGTGAGGTACCAGGACACGTACTGTTGGGTAATGATTTAAAAACTCTCGGAGTTGTGTCGCATACTCCCAGACCTCCTAGTAAACGGTTACAGGAGCTAACCAGACCTGCAAGAGAGAGGACCATGCGCGGAACTCTCCAGGAGATGATGAAGAAAGATATCACTCCTGCTCCAGTGGAATTGTCGGCCGCTGTCTCCAAGAGATCGGAAGCGAAAGGGAAACCTAAGACTTCTATCCCGAAACCAGCAGCCAGCATTCCAGTGCAGCCAACACGGACTTCCCCGTGGTTGTCCAAAATTACACCCGTAACTCCACCTCCAGCCGAGGCTGAGAGGGAGGTACAACCCTGTGTGGTAGAATTAGACTCTGAGGAAGAGCTAATGGAAGGAAAGGAACTCATTGGAGATCTGGATCCTGTTGACCATCCTGAGCTGCAGTCTTTACTGGCAGAAGGTGGACCCAGCAGGGCAGACTTCAGTAAGGGACAGAGAGAATGTCCAACTCTGGAAGGTCTTCGCCACCAGGCAGAAGCTCAGGCTGAAGGGCAAGAGCCTGGGAAACACAGGTTGCACTGGGAAGATGGCCTCTTCTACAGTGAACCGACCGAGTCTGCACCTGGAGACTACAAACAACTTGTAGTACTCCAAGAGAACAGACAACAGTTCTTGCAGTTAGCCCACGAGATTCCTTTGGCTGGTCACTTGAGTTTCAAGAAGACTAAGGAAAGGCTCTCTCTCTACTTCTATTGGCCAAAGCTGGGTGCCGAAGTAGAAAAACACTGCAGGAGCTGCCACACCTGCCAGATCTCTGGTAAGGTTGGTTCCAAGAATGTGGCACCTTTAGTGCCTCTCCCAGTCGTGGGAGTCCCATTTGGGAGAGAAGGGATTGACATCGTTGGTCCCCTTGATCCTCCAACCTCCTCAGGCAACAGGTTTATACTTGTTGTAGTAGACCATGCTACTAGGTATCCTGAGGCAATTCCTATGAGGACTGTTACAGCTCTGGCTGTGGCTAAGGCCCTCCTTGGCATTTTTACTAGGGTCAGGTTTCCGAAGGAAGTAATCTCTGACAGGGGGTCGAACTTTATGTCCCACTACATGAAAGCCATGTGGAAAACCTGCGGAGTTACTTACAAGTTCTCAACGGCTTACCACCCCCAAACCAATGGATTGGTGGAACGGTTCAACCGAACCATGAAGAGCATGATAGGTGCTTTAGAGGAACCCATTAAGCGTAAGTGGGACCTTCTACTGCCATGCCTTCTCTTTGCTTATAGAGAAGTCCATCAGGAGGGAGTAGGTTACTCTCCCTTCGAACTACGCTATGGTCATCCCGTCAGAGGTCCATTGGCCCTGTTTAAGGAGGGGTTGGAGAGTGCTCCTTCCCCCAAGCCAGTCAGAGTGACTGACTACGTGATAGGTCTCCGGAGGAGAATGTCACACATGATGACGGAAGCAAGCGATAACTTGAAAGCTGGACAAGCATTGGTCAAGCACTGGCACGATCAAAAGGCTAACACATGGTTGAGTTCGCTCAAGACCAGCTCATTCTCGTTATGATCCCAACAAGGCAGAGGGCCTTGCAAGATAAGTGGATGGGACCCTTCCGAGTAGTGGGTAAACTCGGAGAGGTTAACTATCTGGTGGACTTGGGCAATCCCAAGGAGGCTCCAACAGTCTTTCACACCAACCGACTTAAAGCGTATGTCTCACGACCTGATGTAGGAGCGTTGCTTCTAGCATCATCCGAGGAAGAAGAAGAGAGTGAAGCTCTTCCGGATCTCCTCAGAGTCTTGCCTTTAGACGAAGAAATTGAAGGAGTAAATCTCTCCTCCAATCTGACACCCGAGCAACAAGAAGAGTGCAAATCTATGTTGAATCAGTTTGCCCCTCTGTTCTCGCTTTCGCCAGGCTTGACCCCTTGGGGCCAGCACGACATACTCACTGGTGACTGTCTGCCAGTCAAAAGCAGAGGATACTGCATGTCAGAAAACGTACGAACCCACATCAAAGGTGAGGTCAGCAAGATGCTTGATCTCGGGGTAATAGAGCCCTCTACTAGTCCATGGTCTAGCCCAGTTGTGTTAGTACCAAATGCCGGATCTAAAGAACTTAGATTCTGCGTGGATTATAGAGCTCTTAATGCAGTCACCAAGACTGATGCCCACCCTTTGCCAAGAACAGATGAGTTGGTGGATAAACTTGGCGCCGCCAAGTTCCTCAGCACATTTGACTTGACGTCAGGCTATTGGCAAATAGCCCTGACAGACCATGCCAAGGAGAAAACTGCATTTTCTACCCCCGTTGGCTTATACCAGTTTAAGGTAATGCCTTTCGGATTGAAAAATGCACCTGCTACGTTTCAACGGATGGTAAACCAGGTTCTTAATGGATGGAGGACTTCTGCATGGCATACTTGGATGACATCGCAGTGTTCAGCAATTCCTGGGAAGAACATGTAACCCACCTGAGAGATGTTTTGCAGGCTCTTGGACGAGCCAATCTGACCATAAAGGCGAGTAAATGCCAAATTGGACAG
Source organism: Ambystoma mexicanum (assembly GCF_040938575.1). Taxonomy (NCBI): domain Eukaryota; kingdom Metazoa; phylum Chordata; class Amphibia; order Caudata; family Ambystomatidae; genus Ambystoma; species Ambystoma mexicanum. The sequence continues at coordinate 229,728,914 of NC_090933.1, forward strand.
ACTAAGGTAGTCTATCTTGGGCATGAGGTAGGCGGTGGAGAAATAAGGCCTTTGCTCAGTAAGATTGAAGCTGTGCAAAATTGGACAACACCGACTACTCAAACCCAGGTGAGAGCCTTCCTAGGCCTCACCGGGTATTACAGGAATTTCATAGAGAACTATGGGACCATAGCTTCTCCACTGAATGTCATCTCCTCGCCCAAATTCCCTAAAAAGGTTAAATGGAACGAGGAGTGCAATCAGGCTTTTGAAAACCTGAAAAAGGCTCTTTGCCAAGCCCCAGTACTCAGAGCTCCTGATTACCGCCAACACTTCATTGTGCAGACAGATGCTTCAAATGTAGGAAAAGGTGCCGTACTCAGTCAACTGGATGGGAAAGGTAGGGAGCACCCCGTTTGCTTCATCAGCCGCAAGCTGAAGGATCCTGAAACAAGGTGGGCAACAATCGAAAGAGAGTGCTTTGCTATCGTGTGGGCTCTGAAGAAGTTTAGGCCATACTTGTATGGTTCTACTTTCGTCATTCAGACTGACCACCAACCCTTGAGATGGTTAATGCAAATGAAAGGGGAAAACCCAAAACTATTGAGATGGTCGATCTGCCTGCAAGGGTTTGATTTCACCATTGAGCAGAGGTCAGGGTGTCACCACCAAAATGCTGATGGTCTCTCTAGGATGTATGTCATCGACTAGAGGTATGAGATTCATCCAGATTCATAAATCCTCTTGTCCCTTAGTCTGGGGGGGGGCGAGTGTTAGGGAGAATTCTCTGTTTAGGCTGCATTTCCTAACCTACTAGTCCCCCAGCAGCTTTGCTGGATTTCTGGAGTTTGTTTTTTTCCATCCTGCCAAGAGTGAGACTCTTTTCTCCCACTCTTGGACATGTATGTGTGTGTAATTCCTTTGAAGTGTCAATGTGTTCGATGGGCTATGGGGTCTTTTACTCCATAGGGTCTCTTATGTTTTTCTATGTGTGTTACACCGCACCCTACGTGCCGTAGCACTGGGGCATCCTAGCGGACCCCCACCATAGACTCCATACCCGGGGACTGACTACTGTCTCCCCGGGCATGTAAAGTCACCATTGGCTTTACTAGACCTAAATTTACTAACAGGACTAGTCCAAACCATCTTATTGTGGACGTAGTAGTAGGGGTAATTCGATTACTCCTAGACCTGTTACTCGAGGGGGCACTGTCCCATCCCCCCTCGTCGAGTTTTGGCTGATGGCAGTGGGAACTACTTGTTATGTTCGACCCCGAACATAACCCTATGGGATTCGTCCCATTTTTGGAGACTGATACTTTTTCTCGTTAATCTCCAACGTACCACCGGTCTACTTATCCTAAATAAGTTTATCGGATGGTATTTTCTGCCAGAACTCGGTTTTTAAAATGGCGTCTGTGTTTGTCTCTGTGACTCCTAAACCAAAGGTTGAGCCCTTTGTTCCACTTTTGGCGGGCCTCTGTACAGAGACCCTCCAAAGTGGTGCCATTCTGTCTGGGTTACCTCAGGGGTGTGGGAGGAGGTTTAGGCACCCTGGACCGAGTTGCCTTGCCAACTCAGGTCGCACTCTGGAGTGATTGGCCCAAGTGGTGAGCGTTCCCTCTCACCACTTAGCATGTGTTGATTGACAGCTAGGCTGAATGAATGGGGGTTTTCTGCATAAACGCAGGGCTTTTGGGACTGGATCTTGAGAAGTCGCCACAGGACCTAAGAATCCGACGAGGGTAACGCTGAGCCGACCTGCACGACGACACCTCCGGTGGAGCCCTGCGGAACCGACTCACCACTTCCCGACGACAGAGGAGATCTCCCTGCCGGAGAGTCTCTTCCCCTGGCTGGTGGGAACAACCAGCCCCCTTTGCTTTTTATTCGCCTCAGGATGCAGTGGTCGAATTGCCCGTGCAGAGCACCCCGGCAACCGGATAGCCACTACCCCTGTACCGTGACCAAAAGGTGGTGCCTTGTGATGGAGCACTCCGCGGCTGGTCTCTTCCCTGGTGGTGCACCGGACTTCCTTTTTCTTCGACGAAGAGAACCTCTCTACTCTTGGCAAAGACCCTACGTGCATCCACCACCAGGAACATCTGCCCCCGCCGGAGCTGCTCTCCACAATAAGGTACCGTGTCCGCCTGGCTTCCCTTTCAATCGGATTGAGGAGGTGTCTTAATCCTCTCCTTTCCGTTGGGTCGCCTCCAAGCTTTTCTCATTCTTTGTTCTGAACTGGTTCAACCTGCCGATAACAATTTGCTACAAAGACTTGAATGCATCTCCTCTAGAGACTTTTTGGGACATCGCACCTTGCCTCTCTCCGAGTGGGCCTGGCCTCTGAACTTTATGATCTATTGTGATTCTTGCCTTCCTGCCTTGCATTTTATCCGCGAAGGATTGAACTATGTTGATTTCATGATCTGCCTATCTTTTTCTCTCCCGTCCTAACTTATGTTCGAGTGTCATCTAGGTTGAGGTATACACCTCTGTCTGAAAATATGTGGTACCGGTAGAACCTAGAGTTGTCGATATATTGCTAGGGGGATTGATTGTTTTCTACTTCGTAGAGTAATTGTGTTTGATTTGTTTGCCGTGATTTGCCTTAGTGTTTTCCATAGATGTTTCGTTATAAATAAATGCCTTAATATCTTTACACTAAGCCTTGTTGCGTGTTTGCTTGTCTTCCTGTGAAGAATTGCCCTATTTTGTATACTCCACATACTGCTCAACATTTCTTGAGAGATGTCTGACTGCTCAGCCACAGCTACCAAGTGAATCTGTGTGGTACAGACTGCTACTAAGTGGGTTCACCGCCAAATGCCTGTAGTCCTAAATCTTTTGCAGTGGTCCCAGAGGGAACTGCACAGGTTTCCGCCTAACAGGTGCGCGGGAAGTATCACACGCGATTCCATCAGGGCACGTGTATTTCAGGGGTGCACGGGGAGCACTACACGTGAATTGCCTGTGTGGGTCCTCCCAGGTGTTCCCTCTACACCCTCCACGGCCCCTGCAGGCGGCCCACATCACAGGGGATTACCCTGCACATGTCCCAGGCAGCCCATCCACCATGCCAATGCCCCCCAGCCAACCCACATCTCACCTTGCACTACTGCCCACCAACGCATGTCCCCCTGCACCCCCACCCCCAGCACTTTGGTGCACCCTCCACCAGGCCCCCACTCATGTCCCCCTGCACCCACACCCCCCAGCATCCAGGGGCATCCTCCACCAGGCCCCCAATCGTGTCTCCCAGCACCCTCACCCCCCTGCATCCAGGGGCACCCTCCACCAGGCCCCCACTCCTTCCTACCACCCCCCACCCCCCAGCAGTGCGATTCGCCTGTGTACGTGTATATCAGGGTTGCGCGTGTAGTCAGACACGCGATATCAGCAGGGTACGTGTATTACGGGGTTCGCGGGAAGTTCACACGCGATTGCCCTGGGTACATGTATTTCGGGGTGCGCGGGAAGTTCCACATGCGATTTCAGCAGGGTACGTGTATTCCAAGGTGCAAGTGAAATTCCACACGCAAATCAAGCAGCCTACGTGAATTCCGGGGGTGCCGGCCAGTCCTACACGTGAATCCGCCGTGTGGGTCCTCCCAGCTGTTCAACCGATACCCTTCACAGCCCCTGCAGGCGGACCACACCACAGGGGACTACCCTGCACATGTCCCGCAGGCAGCCCATACACCATGCCCCCCAGCCAACCCAAATGTCACCTTGCACTACTGCCCAACAACGCATGTCTCCCAGCACCCCCCCCCAGCACTGTGGGGCACCTGCCAGCAGGCTCCCACACATGTCCAACTTATGACCCCCTGCAACCCCACCCCCCAGCACTGTGGGGCACCCTCCACCAGGCCCACACTCATGTCTCCCAGCACCCCTACCCCCCAGCATCCAGGGGCACCCTCCACCAGGCCAGCACTCATGTCTCCCTGCACCCCCACCCCCCAGCACTGTGGAGCACCCTCCACCAGGCCCCCACTCATGTCCACCTGCACCCCCACAACCCAGCATCCAGGGGCACCCTCCACCAGGCCCCCACTCACGTCTCCCAGCACCCCCAACCCCCTGCATCCAGGGGCACCCTCCACCAGGCCCCCACTCATGTCTCCCTGCACCCCCACCCCCCAGCACTGTGGGGCACCCTCCACCAGGCCCCCACTCATGTCTCCCTGCACCCCCACCCCCCACCAGTCAGGGGCACCCTCCACCAGGCCCCCACTCATGTCTCCCTGCACCCCACCCCCCAGCACTGTGGGGCACCCTCCACCAGGCCCCCACTCATGTCTCCCAGCACCCCCACACCCAACCAGTCAGGGGCACCCTTCACCAGGCCCCACTCATGTCCAACTCATGTCTCCCAGCACCCCCACCCCCTGAATCCAGGGGCACCCTCCACCAGGCCCCCACTCATGTCTCCCAGCACCCCCACCCCCCAGCATCCAGTGGCACCCTCCACCAGGCCACCACTCATGTCTCCCTGCACCCCCACCCCCAGCACTGTGGGGCACCCTCCACCAGGCCCCCACTCATGTCCCCCTGCGCCCCCACCCCCCAGCATCCAGGGGCACCCTCCACCAGGCCCCCACTCATGTCTCCCTGCACCCCCGCCCCCCAGCACTGTGGGGCACCCTCCACCAGGCCCCCACTCATGTCTCCCTGCACCCCCACCCCCCAGCATCCAGGGGCACCCTCCACCAGGCCCCCACTAATGTCTTCCAGCACCCCCAAACCCCAGCACTGTGGGGCACCCTTCGCCAGGCCCCCACACATGTCCCCCAGCCAGCATGTCATCACAATCTAGATCCCTGGCCCTTATGGTCAGCCTCCAAATGCCAAACACCCACCAAGTATTGCATCCACCCCAATGGGTGTCAGTGAATGTCAAAACCCATATCATGATATACATGAAACCAATGAGATGATACTACACATTGAAGTTTGAAGAAAAAATATGTATTAAAAGCAACATAAATTGAATCAAAAATAAACAAAAAAAAGGGAATTTAAAAAAAAAAACAGCATGTCCGTGAAATAATGCAAAACCACAAATCATAATCCAAAGGAAAGGTGTCCAAAGTCACAGTCCACAAAAGTAAATCCAATGGAAAATTAAAATCGAAAACCATTGCTACATGAGTAAATCATAAAAAAAAATGAAAATCCAACAGTCAACTATATACAGATAAACAATCCAGGGTCCATGATCCCAACAGAAGAAATGAAACCTATCTAATAACACTACCTAATAAAAAAAACTATATAGAACAATATGGCCCATTGTCCAAAAGGTCCAAAAAAAATGCAAAAACAAAGGAAACCTAACACTAACTACAGAACTATTTACAAGGGCAGCGGGCTAGTCCGACGGCTCACTTCGGGATGTTCTGGGCCAGGGCATCATCGAACTCCTGCTCAATGTCCCGGAGGCGGTCCTCCTCCATGGCCCAAAGGTCCGCAGGGCCGTCGACATGTTCACCTCCAACTCCCTGCGCATTGCCTCGAGGCACTCGGCCTGCCTCAGTGCCCTCCGCATGGAGTTCTCCGCCCTGACCATCGTGAGCCGTGCCTCTTCCACCCGCTGCCGCTCCGCATCTATGGCGTGGCCCAACCGCTGCCACACGGAAGACACTTCCCGTCCTGGGTCCTCCTGCCCTCCAGCCGATGCCTGCCCCTCTGATGTCGAAGACCCCTAGCCATCATGGCTCCCACCTCATTGCTGATGCTGCTGTGCCTCTGCCCGTGCACTGCCTCCTGCTGCCTGCACATCCTCCACTGGCTGGGGTGCAGTCGTTGATGTGGCCACCCCTGCTGGACGTCCGACTCCCGACTGTGGCAGGGATGCCTCCTCCACCAGCCTGGCCGCACAGTCAGAGGCAGCTCCACAGGGCACCCAGGTGACTAATGGGTGGGAAGATGGCACGGAGGACGACTGGCGCATAGGGGGTTCAGTTGAGGAGGGGGTCTGAGCAAGCCCCATCAAACGGAGGAATCCTGCCGGGGTGACCTGTCCCAGTAGGCCGACGCGGTCAACGAGCCATTCGAGATGACGTGCAGTCTCCTCATGAAAAGACTGCAGGTCACCTCGCATGGCCCGTTGACGCAACGCCACACCAGTCAGGACAGGCTCAACCCGGACCCGGATAGCCATGTCCGCAGGCAGAGGAAGGCCAGTTGTTGTGAGCTCATCCCCTGCCTGAAAACGGGTCTGGACGTAGGCATCCCTGCTGGTGCAAGATGATGCAGTGACAGGATCAGGGACAGGATTGCACACAGGCACCTCCGCGGCGGCCTGTGCTGCCTCCTGTCCCTGGTCCTGCACTGCACCACTAGCACCAGTGGAATCCCCACCTGCAGACCCCGTCTCTGTTGCTTGCACGGCCTCCTCCTCCACCAAACCCCCCACCAACCTGGATGACTCCATGCCATCTTCCCCCGTTGGGCCCTGTGGGGCCCCAGCTGCCCCTTCTGCTGCCGAGGAGTCCAACTCCGACCTCTGCCTCTTGGACCTCCCCCCGGCAGCTGCGGCCTGGGACGCGGCGCTGGACTCCTCACTCCCCGACGAGATCACAACCTGGGAGGGGAGCCGGGCCTTGCGTCTCCGGCTGGCGGTGCGATCCCCGCCGCTGTGCTCCGCAGCACCTTCTCCGCCCTCTTCATCAGTTGACGCTGCAGACAGGGAGAAATAAAACACAGGCATCAGGGCACTGTACAGTGGACACATACACACATGACAGTTGTACATGAGTGGCATTGGCAAACCTCAGACATGGCATCACAATCGCCAACACACATGTCATTTCAACTTTCACACATGAGCCATACCACAGCCATATCGCAACTGCCAGCACCATCCATACACATACAACAGCATGAGCAGGCAAAGGTGAGCCAGACATCACATGCAACACAGGGAGTGCACTACACATGCACACACCACCACAATTGCATGCATGTGTACACCTCTGCCAACTGTCGCAGTGCTCAGATGGGCATACATGTCACATCTGCCAATCAGGCTTCCACATCCCGCTGTCACATGCATCCATGTTGCATCACTGTTGCACCCTTGTCAAATACACACACATGCACATGTACACAGTGCTGATACATGCAGCTGAAAACAACAAACATGCGTGACATCACGAACATGCCTACTTACATACACATTCATCCAAACATGTGTGCCCACACAACTGCATTTGGCATGCAAGACTACACACACAAGCACCATCCATGTCTCACACATGACAGCCCTCGCATGTGTTAGCCTCACGGCCCTGTACACCCCCACCCATACTCGGCCCTATACAAACAGATGTGCAACCTGCACACTACTGGCACATCACCACACGCACAGCTTACAATCATGATGCATGTACACTTACCGCTCGACTCCAGACGGGTCTGCCTCTCAAGGACCTGGACGTGGAGCGCTGGGGATATGCGTTCCAGGACCCTCATCTGATCTTCCGACAAGTGGCCCGACGCCCCTTAGCATCCGCTGCCTTCAAGAGGCTCCGGGCCTTGTTGAGGGTCCTGGACCTGAAGTCCTCCCAGCGCTTCTTGACATGTTGGAAGTCGCGGACTGCCACCCCCTCCGCGTTGATGGCAGTCACGATGTCCGTCCAGATCTGAGTCCGTCCTTCCTTGTCGGCGCGCAAACTTCCGAAGAGGGCATCATACTGCCCCAGGACTTGCTCCAGCAGGACACCAACTTCAGTGGCAGTGAAGCTGGTGCCCCTCTGCCTCGCTGGCCGGGGGTTGTCAGTGGTGCCAGATGTTGCTGTGCCCGACATGACAACCCCAGAGGCAGGAGTGGGTGGGCAACTGGGTCCTGGGGCTGGGCGGTGGAGCGATGGAATCCCAGTCAGGAGTCTTCAGTTCCAGCAGGGGTGGTCACAGCAACAGCACCCCTGGCTGATGTGCAGGCAGCAAATGGCAGGGCACGTGGGCAGCAGGCAATCAGGCAGCAGCATATGTCAGGTGGGAGCGTGCTCGGGGCTCTGGGGGGCAGTAATTCGGCCTTCTGGGCAGGAGCGTGGTCTTCCGTGTGCTTACGCGTGGCCAGCTTGATACGTAGTGATTTGGCACGTGAAAATCCAGCAGGTCTGCATGTAATTCGAGGAAAGGGCCTTAGCGCGTAAGCGCATCAGCACACGTATGCGAATTCATTGGCCCAAAGGCCAACATCGCGTATGCGCATCTGTGACGTGCGTGCGCGGGCATTTACCTCTACTCGTGTGCATGTTAAACGTCCAATGACTGCACGTCAGAGTGTCAGCGCGTGTAATTGGAGGATGGGGCCTTAGCGCGTACACGCGGGAGTGACGCTGGACGTGTGGGCATGTTTAAAAGGTACGTGTAGAACGCCATTTCCTTGTACGTGCTTTTTGTGGAGAGCGAGTGGGTGAAATCTGTACTTCTTGTCGGTTCACACGCGATTTACTTCACGGCGTTCCAAGTTCGTACTCCCTGTTACCTCTGACAGCTTTTTCTCTTCTTGTCTTTTTCCTGGGCCTGTTTCCTCAAACAGCGTTCACTTCTCCTGTTGTCCTGTCTCCTCAGACAGCGTACAATTCTTCTTTTGGCGGGGGTGTTGCCAACGCGCACACGCGCGTATTTTACACGCGATTTTTCCTGGCAGACGGTGAGTTGCGCACATATTTGAAATCTGTTCTTGTCCCGTGTGTTGCCTACCCCTTCAGAGGTGATTCTAGGCTGCGTGTGACACGCATACGTTCATTTTTGTGTTTCTGGGTGCCACAACGTAGTGCATGTTTTTTTTTTCCACGCACGTGGTCTAGGAGGGGTTGCGTGCACATTATTTACCTTTTTCAGGGTGCCTGTGTGTTGCATGACCCGTCATCTTCCCCCAGGGGTCACATACAGTCTTGCTAGAGCACTAGGGTACGAATTCCATCTAGTACCCTACCCCTTTGACCCCCAATTGCCCAGGACAATAGTTTACTGCAACTCCCATATGCACAACAACATCAGTGCCATGGTTGGGAGGTGAGCACGGGGTAAGGGTGGCAAAGGTGGGCGAGCCACAAGAGGTGGCCGTGGTGGATATGGTAGGGGACGTGGCCAGGACTTGCAGGGTGCCCCTAGCCCCCCATGTGTGGGTGACCAGTCAGGGACACCCATCCCCCCCCGGTTGAGGGTAACGTGGCTGACACCATCCCTGCTCAGCCCTTGTTGGACCAGCCCATTGTGGCACCAGACCTGGCACTGGGTGACTCCATGGCTGACTTCCAGGTCAGCAGGGCTAGGCCACGTGTGGCGGTGCACGTTGGTGTCACCAGCCGACGTGGATCAGGGGCAGCTATGTCATCTGCTGCCCCGAGTAGGCAGGGTGGGGAGGCTGCAGGGGCAGCTGCGGCTCCATCCACCCCAGCTCTGAGTGTCCCAGCCAGGACAGTGTCGGTCCTAGTCCATCCTGCTGGCGTTCCCCCTGACCTCATCACACTTCAGCTAATGCCTGCACCAACTCCCATGGTGAGTGTTCATTCCCACACTCCTAGTCCACAGTCCACCGGGGCTCCCGACCCTAGTTCCAGAGCGGCGTAGGACACTCAGTATCACCACCACCTTCCAAGCGGAAGAGGAAGAGTGCTCGTCCAGTACAGGCTGATGCCCCAGACACGGCTACACAGTCCGGCCCACCAAGGAAGCCCTGCTTCAATCGGGTCGAACTTGATGCACTTGTGGATTATGTGTCTGCACATGACAGCGAAATGGTGATTACTGCAGGATGCAAGACCACACCTGCACAGCGTCAGGCACACTGGCAGACCATTGCGGAACTCATAAGTGCCCTTGGATTCGTGAGGTGCACAGCTAATGATTGCTACAAGCGCTGGAATGACCTTAAGCGCAGGGCAAAGAAAAAGCTGGCCTCAAGTCATGCCGCAACTCTAGTGACTGGAGGTGGGTCTCCAGCAGAGGACATAGAACTCACTCCACATGAGTATGTTGCTGGGACCTACGTCACGGAGGAACAGATCCAAGGCGTGGGAGACCTGCCAGATTATGAGGCATTGTCCAGTGAGTGCACATGCATGTGTGTGTCATCCATGTGCATGGCGTCTGTGTGAGTGCTTCTGATTGAGTGCCAGGTGAGGACGTGTGTGCCTGAGTGGTTTGGGTCACCCATGTGCTTCATCCAAAACATTCTGCGCACCAGGATTTGGATGTTGCAGTATCCCTTCTGGCAACAGTAGACATTCAGCCCAACCTCACGCCTATTTGCCCTTGAATTGTCATCTTGCCACAACATAGTTGCATGTTATTCTGTGTTCATTCAGGCTGATTGTCTGCATTCCACCACTTTCACTAGGCATTTCTCAGTCCTATTGTCACATGTGTGACATGGCTAGGGTACATGCCATCTGTGTCTTGGCATGTGTCATGTATGTGTATTGGACATGCCAATCACAGGCTAATGTGTGATGGCACTGCTAGGCAGCATGCAGCAAATTTGTTGGTCTTCCATATTGGTGTCATCAATGTGTGCCATATGCCTCCCCTTCATACGCAGTGACAGTGCATGCATGGGAGGGTTATAGTCATGTGGGACATGTGTGAATGAAGTACTGTTTCTGTTGCTTCTCAGCCCTAATTGTGTTCCATGTTGCTAATGTCTGTTCCCATTTCTTTTCTTTCATGTCTTTGCAGGGGATGACGCACTTGATACTGCTGGGGTTGTGGAGATGGTGCAGACCCAAGAGGGGTCTCAGGCCCGACCGGGCACCAGTGAGGGACATGGTGTGGTGGTGGGTGAGAACCCACACTTGCTGCAGGCCGTCATCTCAAGGGGTGTCTCTGGGTGCACCTCCCCCGAGCTCTATTCAGGTGTCGATTCGGATGATGAGACCTATGTGCCGTCGCAGGTAAGTGTCTCTGGGAGGGATTCTGTACTGTCCAACCCACCTGCACCAGGGGTCGAACCCTCAATGGGGATGTCAGTGTTGGTAGGTCAGCCTTTGGTGGTTACGGATGCAGGGTTACACTCCGCTACATCTGATCCTGTTCCTGGGCCAGCAGATCAGAGGGGGAATGCAGTCCTGCAGCCTCAGGCAGTGCCAGCACAGCAAGGTGCAGTTCGCCTTGCCCCAGACAGGTGTGGTGCCTGCCGACGCGGTGGCCGTACGCCACCAGGCAATACCGCATGGGAGCAATCCATATACGGTATGGCAAACCAAGGCAGCATCAACTGAGATGATGGCAAGTCCATGGATAGGGTGGCCACTTCCATTGTCCCCCAAGAAAGGCTAATTGAACAACTACAGCAGGCAACAGACTCCATTAGCCAGTCACACAGGGAGGATATGTTGGCGTCCAACAGGGGCAGGCGGGCGGCACTGGAGACTCTGCGGGATGCCATTTCCATTGAGTCCCAGGGCCACAGGGAAGCCCTGAGGGTGGAACTCCATCAGCTCAGGGCAACTCTGGTTGAGCTTGAGGCTTCAGCTAACACGAGGACAGAACAGCAGCTGGAGCGGCTCACACGTACGCTCTCAGCTGAGATGCAGGCAACTAGGGCGGAGGTCCGGGCATCCCGTGAGTTGTTGCATGGGGACCTCCGCACAATTATCCTCCAGAACCAGACCTTCCACACCCGCATGCTTGCTGTCATGGAGGACCAGACTAGGGCTTTGCGTGGGCTGCCTCCCATATTGCCACCACCTCCTGATGCAGCTGCAGAGGGTGAGGAGAGCGACAGCAGCGAATCTCTCACAATAGGGTAGCCGTGCAGGCCATGAGCCCATGGAAGTGTTTTTTTTCCGCAAGATCCACACAGGTGGGTTTTGGTGCGCACCCTGTCCTCGGACCTCCTGGGTGGCCTCCACCACCCCCCCCCACCGGGCCCATTAATTGCCAGTTTTTATTTATTTATTTATTTTATTTTTGATTTTTTGGACAGTGTGTAGCCTTGTGTGGCTCCCGTGGGCATACGCTGTATTGTGACTGGGCACATGCAGGCTTTTCCTGAATTTGGGTCAGATGCTTGGGTATGTGTGACACACATCCCTCCTGCTTCCCGTTTCCATGGGCTTGCAAAGGGTCTGCCCAAGTGACATTGACGTACACGGTGACGTTGGACTCCCATTTGAACTGTGGGCAGTCTGTAGTCAATACTGTGTATATATTCCTAGTGCATATTGTTGTTGTATTGTACACTGCATGGTGTATTGATATGTGCCTCTGCATCCATCTCATCCTCCTAATTTCCAGGTCCATTTCTCATGTCTTCACAAGGCGGTCTACTTTGGGACTGGAGTCCATGTTGTAAGCAGTGCACCTACACTCTTGCGTGGCGCTAACACTGTATACTTGGAAGTGTTCGAAGTGCTGCCATTATCAGGTAGTGAGGCTACCAATTTTTTAAGTCTGTACTGTCATGTTTATGGTAGGTTGGAGGTTGTGTAGGTGATTGGTATTCTTGGTAAGTATTTGGTAATGTGTGTTGTTGGTCGTGCATTACTGTGAGCATTTCATGTGTGGCCAGTTTCCATTAGGGACACTGTAGTTGGTGACACTTGGGGCATGTTGTGGGGATTAATTTGTTTGCTCTCACATTGCATGACATGCCATGGTGTGTTGTGTGGCCGTGCTGGGGAGGGGTTGGGTGACATGGCACTGTTCTCATGTTGTATTTTGCAAGTGGGTATTCATTTTTGCTGCATGGAAGTGTGTCTTTTGATGACACTGCATTGATGGTTTTTGTGTAGGTAGGGATGCACACATTGTGTCACTTCCAGATGAACAATCTCAGGCTGCTATGGTTCTGACAGTTGACTGTCCCTTTGTTCATCATAATTGTCAGATTGAGTCATCATTGTTTGTCAGATGGTATGTGCCAGGGCTGTATGCACTCCACAGGGGTTTGCTTTCTATGTGAAGTAATTAGCCACCAGCTGCGTACGGGGTGCCTCACCCTGTGCCCTTTCCCCTCCCATGCGCAGCGGGCGTGCATGTGGTTGGGGATGTGGGGACACCACCATGTCCACAGCCAGGCCCCGGCGTGTTGCAACATTGTGCAGGACATATGCTGCCACTATGATCCTGCACACTACTGGGGGAGCGTATAACAGCTGCCCGCCAGAACGGTCAAGGGAGCGAAAGCGTGACTTGAGCACTCCGAATGTGCGCTCCACTATGCCCCGGGTTGCAATATGGGCTGTGTTGTATCTTACCTCGGGAGGCGTGATGGGGTTCCGAATTGGCGTCATCATGTGTGTGCTCAGAGGGTAGGCACTGTCCCCTGGGGAGGTGGTGATCGGGTTCATTAGTGGGGTATTGGCATTACTCTGTACCTGTCATGCATGCGTGTGCTGTGGCATTTCTACTCACCAAGCAGCCATGCATCGTCATGCCACCCAGCTTCCATGTCCCGGTTTAGGGTTGACATCCTGTAAATGAAGCTGTCGTGGGTGGACCCTGGATAGTTGGCATATACTGAGGTGATGATTACCTTGGCATCACATACTACCTGGACGTTGATGGAATGCCAGTGCTTGCGGTTTCTATAGATGTGCTCAGATGCCCTGGCGGGACGTAGAGCCACATGGGTGCAATCAATGGCACCAAGTACTTTGGGGAATTGTGCCACCCTGTACAAATCCTGGCTGACAGCCTGCCTTTCTGCAGGTGTTCTGGGCAGGTATATTTGCCTGCGGACTGATGGCCGTGCAGTGATGATGGCCAACACCTGGTGTAGGCACCGTGACTGCGTGGCCTGTGACACCCCCCCCCATTATGGCACTTGTCCGCTGAAATGATCCGGTAGCCAAGAAGTGCAGTACATTGAGGACCTTCTCCAGGGGGCTGAGTGCTTGGGAGCACAGGGTGGGTGATGTGAGGTCATCCTCCCACTCACTGACCAGGTCGAGTATTATGTGTGGTGGAAACCTGTACCTCCCATACACCTGTTCATCTGGCAAACCAAATAGGCTGGTTCTGGGTGTGAAGATTCTGGCCCTGACTATCCTTCTCCTCCTCCTGCGGTATCCCACGGCCACTGCTGCTAGCAACGGTATATTCATCCTGGCGTCTGAGCTTGTTTGTTGTTTGCGCACTCTTTTATGCTTCATGCTGGCGTACGTGTTTCAGGATTGGTCCTTTTATTTTTTGGCGGGTTGTAGGCGAGCGTGTAAATCTTCCCGCCCACCCCAGGAATACACGTAACACGCTCTCCCAGGCCCAGTCGCGAGTAAATAATCCCGCCCACCCCTGGAATACACGTAGCCTACTCTCACAGGCACAGTCGCGTGTGAAACTTCCCGCGCACCCCGAAATACACGTACCCTGCTGAAATCGCGTATGGAACTTCCCGCGAACCCCGTAATACACGTACCCTGCTGATATCGTGTGTCAGACTAGACGCGCAACCCTGATATACATGTACACAGGCGAATCGCACTGCTGGGGGGTGCGGGGGGGTGGTTGGAAGGAGTGGGAGCCGGGTGGAGGGTGCCCCTGGATGCAGGGGGGTGGAGGTGCTGAGAGACATGAATGGGGGCCTGGTGGAGGGTGCCCCTGGATGCTGGGGGGTTGGGGTGCAGGGAGACATGGGTTGGACATGAGTGGGGGCCTGGTGGAGGGTGCCCCACAGTGCTGGGGGGTGGGGGTGCTGGGAGACATGAGTGGGGGCCTGGTGGAGGGTGCCCCACAATGCTGAGGGTGGGGGTGCAGGGAGACATGAGTGGGGGCCTGGTGGAGGGTGCCCCTGGATGCTGGGGGGTGGGGGTGCAAGGAGACATGGTTGGACATGATTGGGGGCCTGGTGGAGGGTGCCCCTGGATGCAGTGGGGTGGGGGTGCAGGGGGACATGAGTGGGGGCCTGGTGGAGGGTGCCCCTGGTTGTTGGGGGTTGGGGTGCTGGGAGACATGAGTGGGGGCCTGGTGGAGGGTGCCCCTGGATGCTGGGGGGTGGGGGTGCTGGGAGACATGAGTGGGGGCCTGGTGGAGGGTGCCCCTGGATGCTGGGGGGTGGGGGTGCAGGGAGACATGAGTTGGACATGAGTGGGGGCCTGGTGGAGGGTGCCCCACAGTGCTGGGGGTGGGGGTGCTGGGAGACATGAGTGGGGGCCTGGTGGAGGGTGCCCCTGGATGCAGGGGGGTGGGGGTGCTGGGATACATGAGTCGGGGCCTAGTGGAGGGTGCCCCTGACTGGTGGGGGGTGGGGGTGCTGGGAGACATGAGTGGGGGCCTGGTGAAGGGTGCCCCACAGTGCTGGGGGGTGGGGGTGCAGGGGGACATGAGTGGGGGCCTGGTGGAGGGTGCCCCAGGATGCGGGGGGGTTGGGGTGCTGGGAGACATGAGTTGGGGCCTGGTGGAGGGTGCCCCACAGTGCTGGGGGTGGGGGTGCCGGGGGACATGAGTTGGACATGAGTGGGGGCCTGGTAGAGGGTGTCCCTGGATGCTGGGGGGTGGGGGTGCTGGGAGACATGGATGAGGGCCTGGTGGAAGGTGCCCCTGGATGCTGGGGGTGGGGGTGCAGGGAGACATGAGTTGGGCATGAGTGGGGGCCTGGTGGAGGGTGCCCCACAGTGCTGTGGTGGGGGTGCTGGGAGACATGAGTGGGGGCCGGGTGGAGGGTGCCCCTGGATGCAGGGGGGTGGAGGTGCTGAGAGACATGAATGGGGGCCTGGTGGAGGGTGCCCCTGGATGCTGGGGGGTGGGGGTGCAGGGAGACATGAGTTGGACATGAGTGGGGGCCTGGTGGAGGGTGCCCCACAGTGCTGGGGGGTGGGGGTGCTGGGAGACATGAGTGGGGGCCTGATGGAGGGTGCCCCACAATGCTGAGGGTGGGGGTGCAGGGAGACATGAGTGGGGGCCTGGTGGAGGGTGCCCCTGGATGCTGGGGGGTGGGGGTGCAAGGAGACATGGTTGGACATGATTGGGGGCCTGGTGGAGGGTGCCCCTGGATTCAGGGGGGTGGGGGTGCAGGGGGACATGAGTGGGGGCCTGGTGGAGGGTGCCCCTGGTTGTTGGGGGTTGGGGTGCTGGGAGACATGAGTGGGGGCCTGGTGGAGGGTGCCCTTTGGATGCTGGGGGTGGGGGTGCTGGGAGACATGAGTGGGGGCCTGGTGGAGGGTGCCCCTGGATGCTGGGGGGTGGGGGTGCAGGGAGACATGAGTTGGACATGAGTGGGGGCCTGGTGGAGGGTGCCCCACAGTGCTGGGGGTGGGGGTGCTGGGAGACATGAGTGGGGGCCTGGTGGAGGGTGCCCCTGGATGCAGGGGGGTGGGGTGCTGGGAGACATGAGTCGGGGCCTAGTGGAGGGTGCCCCTGACTGGTGGGGGGTGGGGGTGCTGGGAGACATGAGTGGGGGCCTGGTGGAGGGTGCCCCACAGTGCTGGGGGGTGGGGGTGCAGGGGGACATGAGTGGGGGCCTGGTGGAGGGTGCCCCTGGATGCAGGGGGGTGGGGGTGCTGGGAGACATGAGTTGGGGCCTGGTGGAGGGTGCCCCACAGTGCTGGGGGTGGGGGTGCAGGGGGACATGAGCTGGACATGAGTGGGGGCCTGGTGGAGGGTGCCCCTGGATGCTGGGGGGTGGGGGTGCAGGGAGACATGAGTTGGACATGAGTGGGGGCCTGGTGGAGGGTGCCCCACAGTGCTGAGGTGGGGGTGCTGGGAGACATGAGTGGGGGCCTGGTGGAGGGTGCCCCTGGATGCAGGGGGGTGGGGGTGCTGGGAGACATGAGTCAGGGCCTAGTGGAGGGTGCCCCTGACTGGTGGGGGTTGGGGGTGCTGGGAGACATGAGTGGGGGCCTGGTGGAGGGTGCCCCACAGTGCTGAGGGGTGGAGGTGCAGGGGGACATGAGTGGGGGCCTGGTGGAGGGTGCCCCTGGATGCAGGGGGGTGGGGGTGCTGGGAGACATGAGTTGGGGCCTGGTGGAGGGTGCCCCTGGATGCAGGGGAGTGGGGGTGCTGGGAGACATGAGTGGGGGCCTGGTGGATGGTGCCCCACAGTGCTGGGGGGTGGGAGTGCAGGGGGACATGAGTGGGGACCTGGTGGAGGGTACCCCTGGATGCAGGGGGTGGGGGTGCTGGGAGACATGAGTGGGGGCCTGGTGGAGGGTGCCCCTAGATGCAGGGGGGTGGGGGTGCAGGGAGACATGAGTAGGGGCCTGGTGGAGGGTGCCCCTGGATGCTGGGGGTGGGGGAGCAGGGAGACATTCGTTGGACATGAGTGGGGGCCTGGTGGAGGATGCCCCACAGTGTTGGGGGGTGGGGGTGCAGGGAGACATGAGTGGGGGCCTGGTGGAGGGTGCCCCACAGTGCTGCGGGGTGGGGGTGCAGGGGGACATGAGTTGGACATGAGTGGGGGCCTGGTGGAGGGTGCCCCTGGATGCAGGGGGGTGGGGGTGCTGGGAGACATGAGTGGGGGCCTGATGGAGGGTGCCCCACAGTGCTGGGGGGTGGGGGTGCAGGGGGACATAAGTGGGGGCCTGGTGGAGGGTGCCCCTGGATGCTGGGGGGTGGGGGTGCTGGGAGACATGAGTGGGGGCCTGGTGGAGGGTGCCCCTGGATGCAGGGGGTGGGGGCGCTGGGAGACATGAGTGGGGGCCTGGTGGAGGGTGCACCAGAGTGCTGGGGGTTGGGAGTGCAGGGAGACATGAGTGGGGGCCTGGTGGAGGGTGCCCCTGGATGCAGGAGGGTGGGGGTGCAGGGAGACATGAGTCGGGGCCTGGTGGAGGGTGCCCCTGGATGCAGGGGGTGGGGGTGCTGGGAGACATGAGTGGGGGCCTGGTGGAGGGTGCCCCACAGTGCTGGGGGGTGGGGTGCAGGGGGACATGAGTGGGGGCCTGGTGGAGGTTGCCCCTGGATGCAGGGGGGTGGGGGTGCTGGGAGACATGAGTGGAGGCCTGGTGGAGGGTGCCCCTGGATGCAGGGGGGGTGCGGGTGCAGGGAGACATGAGTGGGGGCCTGGTGGAGGGTGCCCCTGACTGGTGGCGGGTGGGGGTGCTGGGAGACATGAATGGGGGCCTGGTGGAGTGTGCCCCTAGATGCAGGGGGGTGGGGGTGCAGGGGGACATGAGTGGGGGCCTGGTGGAGGGTGCCCCTGGATGCTGGGGGGTGGGGGTGCAGGGAGACATGAGTTGGACATGAGTGGGGGCCTGGCGGAAGGTGCCCCACAGTGCTGGGGGGTGGGGGTGCTGGGAGACATGAGTGGGGGCCTGGTGGAGGGTTCCCTTGGATGCAGGGGGTCGGGGTACTCAGGGACATGAGTGGGGGCCTGGTGGAGGGTGCCCCTGGATGCAGGGGGGTGGGGGTGCTGGGAGACATGAGTGTGGGCCTGGTGGAGGGTGCCCCTGGATGCAGGGGGGTGGGGTGCAGGAAGACATGAGTGGGGGCCTGGTGGAGGGTGCCCCACAGTGCTGGGAGGTGGTGGTGCAGGGGGACATGAGTTGGACATGAGTGGGGGCCTGGTGGAGGGTGCCCCTGACTGGTGGGGGGTGGGGGTGCTGGGAGACATGAGTGGGGGCCTGGTGGAGGGTGCCCCACAGTGCTGGGGGGTGGGAGTGCAGGGGGACATGAGTGGGGGCCTGGTGGAGGGTGCCCCTGGATGCAGGGGGGTGGCGGTGCCGGGAGACATGAGTGGGGGACTTGTGGAGGGTGCCCCACAGTGCTGGGGGGTGGGGGTGCAGGCAGACATGAGTGGGGGCCTGGTGGAGGGTGCCCCTGGATGCAGGGGCGTGGGGGTGCTGGGGGAAGTGAGTGGGGGCCTGGTGGAGGGTGCCCCACAGTGCTGGGGGGGTTGGGGTGCAGGGGGACATGTGTGGGGGCCTGGTGGAGGGTGCCCCTGGATGCATGGGGGTGGGGGTGCAGGGAGACATGAGTGGGGGCCTGGTGGAGGGTGCCCCACAGTGCTGGGGGGTGGGGGTGCTGGGAGACATGAGTGGGGGCCTGGTGGAGGGTGCCCCTGGATGCAGGGGGGTGGGGGTGCAGGGAGACATGAATTGGACATGAGTGGGGGCCTGGTGGAGGGTGCCCCTGGATGCAGGGGCGTGGGGGTGCTGGGAGACATGAGTGGGGGCCTGGTGGAGGGTGCCCCACAGTGCTGGGGGGTTGGGGTGCAGGGGGACATGTGTGGGGGCCTGGTGGAGGGTGCCCCTGGATGCATGGGGGTGGGGGTGCAGGGAGACATGAGTTGGACATGAGTGGGGGCCTGGTGGAGGGTGCCCCTGGATGCAGGGGCGTGGTGGTGCTGGGAGACATGAAGGGGGCACTGGTGGAGGGTGGCCCACAGTGCTGGGGGGTTGGGGTGCAGGGGGACATGTGTGGGTGCCTGGTGGAGGGTGCCCCTGGATGCATGGGGGTGGGGTTGCAGGGGGACATGTGTGGGGGCCTGGTGGAGGGTGCCCCTGGATGCATGGGGGTGGGGGTGCAGGGAGACATGAGTGGGGGCCTGGTGGAGGGTGCCCCACAGTGCTGGGGGTTGGAGGTGCAGGGAGACATGAGTGGGGGCCTGGTGGAGGGTGCCCCTGGATGCAGGAGGGTGGGGGTGCAGGGAGACATGAGTGGGGGCCTGGTGGAGGGTGCCACTGGATGCAGGGGGGTGGGGGTGCTGGGAGACATGAGTGGGGGCCTGGTGGAGGGTGCCCCACAGTGCTGGGGGGTGGGGTGCAGGGGGACATGAGTGGGGGCCTAGTGGAGGTTGCCCCTGGATGCAGGGGGGTGGGGGTGCTGGGAGACATGAGTGGAGGCCTGGTGGAGGGTGCCCCTGGATGCAGGGGGGTGCGGGTGCAGGAAGACATGAGTGGGGGCCTGGTGGAGGGTGCCCCTGACTGGTGGGGGGTGGGGGTGCTGGGAGACATGAGTGGGGGCCTGGTGGAGGGTGCCCCTGGATGCAGGGGGTGGGGGTGCAGGGAGACATGAGTGGGGGCCTGGTGGAGGGTGCCCCTGGATGCTGGGGGGTGGGGGTGCACGGAGACATGAGTTGGACATGAGTGGGGGCCTGGCGGAAGGTGCCCCACAGTGCTGGGGGGTGGGGGTGCTGGGAGACATGAGTGGGGGCCTGGTGGAGGGTTCCCTTGGATGCAGGGGGTGGGGGTGCTCGGGGACATGAGTGGGGGCCTGGTGGAGGGTGCCCCTGGATGCAGGGGGGTGGGGTGCAGGAAGACATGAGTGGGGGCCTGGTGGAGGGTGCCCCACAGTGCTGGGAGGTGGGGGTGCAGGGGGACATGAGTTGGACATGAGTGGGGGCCTGGTGGAGGGTGCCCCTGACTGGTAGGGGGTGGGGGTGCTGGGAGACATGAGTGGGGGCCTGGTGGAGGGTGCCCCACAGTGCTGGGGGGTGGGAGTGCAGGGGGACATGAGTGGGGGCCTGGTGGAGGGTGCCCCTGGATGCAGGGGGGAGGCGGTGCCGGGAGACATGAGTGGGGGACTTGTGGAGGGTGCCCCACAGTGCTGGGGGGTGGGGGTGCAGGCAGACATGAGTGGGGGCCTGGAGGAGGGTGCCCCTGGATGCAGGGGCGTGGGGGTGCTGGGGGAAGTGAGTGGGGGCCTGGTGGAGGGTGCCCCACAGTGCTGGCGGGTTGGGGTGCAGGGGGACATGTGTGGGGGCCTGGTGGAGGGTGCCCCTGGATGCATGGGGGTGGGGGTGCAGGGAGACATAAGTGGGGGCCTGGTGGAGGGTGCCCCACAGTGCTGGGGGGTGGGGGTGCTGGGAGACATGAGTGGGGGCCTGGTGGAGGGTGCCCCTGGATGCAGGGGGGTGGGGGTGCAGGGAGACATGAGTTGGACATGAGTGGGGGCCTGGTGGAGGGTGCCCCTGGATGCAGGGGCGTGGGGGTGCTGGGAGACATGAGTGGGGGCCTGGTGGAGGGTGCCCCACAGTGCTGGGGGGTTGGGGTGCAGGGGGACATGTGTGGGGGCCTGGTGGAGGGTGCCCCTGGATGCATGGGGGTGGGGGTGCAGGGAGACATGAGTTGGACATGAGTGGGGGCCTGGTGGAGGGTGCCCCTGGATGCAGGGGCGTGGTGGTGCTGGGAGACATGAAGGGGGCACTGGTGGAGGGTGCCCCACAGTGCTGGGGGGTTGGGGTGCAGGGGGACATGTGTGGGGGCCTGGTGGAGGGTGCCCCTGGATGCATGGGGGTGGGGTTGCAGGGGGACATGTGTGGGGGCCTGGTGGAGGGTGCCCCTGGATGCAGGGGGGTGGGGGTGCAGGGAGACATGAGTTGGACATGAGTGGGGGCCTGGTGGAGGGTGCCCCTGGATGCAGGGGCGTGGGGGTGCTGGGAGACATGAGTGGGGCCTGGTGGAGGGTGCCCCTGGATGCAGGGGGGTGGGGGTGCAGGGAGACATCAGTTGGACATGAGTGGGGGCCTGGTGGAGGGTGCCCCTGGATGCAGGGGCGTGGGGGTGCTGGGAGACATGAGTGGGGGCCTGGTGGAGGGTGCCCCAGAGTGCTGGGGGGTTGGGGTGCAGGGGGACATGTGTGGGGGCCTGGTGGAGGGTGCCCCTGGATGCATGGGGGTGGGGGTGCAGGGAGACATGAGTTGGACATGAGTGGGGGCCTGGTGGAGGGTGCCCCTGGATGCAGGGGCGTGGTGGTGCTGGGAGACATGAAGGGGGCACTGGTGGAGGGTGCCCCACAGTGCTGGGGGGTTGGGGTGCAGGGGGACATGTGTGGGGGCCTGGTGGAGGGTGCCCCTGGATGCATGGGGGTGGGGGTGCAGGGAGACATGAGTTGGACATGAGTGGGGGCCTGGTGGAGGGTGCCCCTGGATGCAGGGGCGTGGTGGTGCTGGGAGACATGAAGGGGGCACTGGTGGAGGGTGCCCCACAGTGCTGGGGGGTTGGGGTGCAGGGGGACATGTGTGGGGGCCTGGTGGAGGGTGCCCCTGGATGCATAGGGGTGGGGTTGCAGGGGGACATGTGTGGGGGCCTGGTGGAGGGTGCCCCTGGATGCATGGGGGTGGGGGTGCAGGGAGACATGAGTGGGGGCCTGGTGGAGGGTGCCCCACAGTGCTGGGGGTTGGAGGTGCAGGGAGACATGAGTGGGGGCCTGGTGGAGGGTGCCCCTGGATGCAGGGGGGTGGGGTGCAGGAAGACATGAGTGGGGGCCTGGTGGAGGGTGCCCCACAGTGCTGGGAGGTGGTGGTGCAGGGGGACATGAGTTGGACATGAGTGGGGGCCTGGTGGAGGGTGCCCCTGACTGGTGGGGGGTGGAGGTGCTGGGAGACATGAGTGGGGGCCTGGTGGAGGGTGCCCCACAGTGCTGGGGGGTGGGAGTGCAGGGGGACATGAGTGGGGGCCTGGTGGAGGGTGCCCCTGGATGCAGGGGGGTGGCGGTGCCGGGAGACATGAGTGGGGGACTTGTGGAGGGTGCCCCACAGTGCTGGGGGGTGGGGGTGCAGGCAGACATGAGTGGGGGCCTGGTGGAGGGTGCCCCTGGATGCAGGGGCGTGGGGGTGCTGGGGGAAGTGAGTGGGGGCCTGGTGGAGGGTGCCCCACAGTGCTGGGGGGGTTGGGGTGCAGGGGGACATGTGTGGGGGCCTGGTGGAGGGTGCCCCTGGATGCATGGGGGTGGGGGTGCAGGGAGACATGAGTGGGGGCCTGGTGGAGGGTGCCCCACAGTGCTGGGGGGTGGGGGTGCTGGGAGTCATGAGTGGGGGCCTGGTGGAGGGTGCCCCTGGATGCAGGGGGGTGGGGGTGCAGGGAGACATGAGTTGGACATGAGTGGGGGCCTGGTGGAGGGTGCCCCTGGATGCAGGGGCGTGGGGGTGCTGGGAGACATGAGTGGGGGCCTGGTGGAGGGTGCCCCACAGTGCTGGGGGGTTGGGGTGCAGGGGACATGTGTGGGGGCCTGGTGGAGGGTGCCCCTGGATGCATGGGGGTGGGGGTGCAGGGAGACATGAGTTGGACATGAGTGGGGGCCTGGTGGAGGGTGCCCCTGGATGCAGGGGCGTGGTGGTGCTGGGAGACATGAAGGGGGCACTGGTGGAGGGTGCCCCACAGTGCTGGGGGGTTGGGGTGCAGGGGGACATGTGTGGGGGCCTGGTGGAGGGTGCCCCTGGATGCATGGGGGTGGGGTTGCAGGGGGACATGTGTGGGGGCCTGGTGGAGGGTGCCCCTGGATGCATGGGGGTGGGGGTGCAGGGAGACATGAGTGGGGGCCTGGTGGAGGGTGCCCCTGGATGCAGGAGGGTGGGGGTGCAGGGAGACATGAGTGGGGGCCTGGTGGAGGGTGCCACTGGATGCAGGGGGATGGGGGTGCTGGGAGACATGAGTGGGGGCCTGGTGGAGGGTGCCCCACAGTGCTGGGGGGTGGGGTGCAGGGGGACATGAGTGGGGGCCTAGTGGAGGTTGCCCCTGGATGCAGGGGGGTGGGGGTGCTGGGAGACATGAGTGGAGGCCTGGTGGAGGGTGCCCCTGGATGCAGGGGGGTGCGGGTGCAGGAAGACATGAGTGGGGGCCTGGTGGAGGGTGCCCCTGACTGGTGGGGGGTGGGGGTGCTGGGAGACATGAGTGGGGGCCTGGTGGAGGGTGCCCCTGGATGCAGGGGGTGGGGGTGCAGGGAGACATGAGTGGGGGCCTGGTGGAGGGTGCCCCTGGATGCGGGGGGGTGGGGGTGCAGGGAGACATGAGTTGGACATGAGTGGGGGCCTGGCGGAAGGTGCCCCACAGTGCTGGGGGGTGGGGGTGCTGGGAGACATGAGTGGGGGCCTGGTGGAGGGTTCCCTTGGATGCAGGGGGTGGGGGTGCTCGGGGACATGAGTGGGGGCCTGGTGGAGGGTGCCCCTGGATGCAGGGGGGTGGGGTGCAGGAAGACATGAGTGGGGGCCTGGTGGAGGGTGCCCCACAGTGCTGGGAGGTGGGGGTGCAGGGGGACATGAGTTGGACATGAGTGGGGGCCTGGTGGAGGGTGCCCCTGACTGGTAGGGGGTGGGGGTGCTGGGAGACATGAGTGGGGGCCTGGTGGAGGGTGCCCCACAGTGCTGGGGGGTGGGAGTGCAGGGGGACATGAGTGGGGGCCTGGTGGAGGGTGCCCCTGGATGCAGGGGGGTGGCGGTGCCGGGAGACATGAGTGGGGGACTTGTGGAGGGTGCCCCACAGTGCTGGGGGGTGGGGGTGCAGGCAGACATGAGTGGGGGCCTGGAGGAGGGTGCCCCTGGATGCAGGGGCGTGGGGGTGCTGGGGGAAGTGAGTGGGGGCCTGGTGGAGGGTGCCCCACAGTGCTGGCGGGTTGGGGTGCAGGGGGACATGTGTGGGGGCCTGGTGGAGGGTGCCCCTGGATGCATGGGGGTGGGGGTGCAGGGAGACATGAGTTGGGGCCTGGTGGAGGGTGCCCCACAGTGCAGGGGGGTGGGGGTGCTGGGAGACATGAGTGGGGGCCTGGTGGAGGGTGCCCCTGGATGCAGGGGGGTGGGGGTGCAGGGAGACATGAGTTGGACATGAGTGGGGGCCTGGTGGAGGGTGCCCCTGGATGCAGGGGCGTGGGGGTGCTGGGAGACATGAGTGGGGGCCTGGTGGAGGGTGCCCCACAGTGCTGGGGGGTTGGGGTGCAGGGGGACATGTGTGGGGGCCTGGTGGAGGGTGCCCCTGGATGCATGGGGGTGGGGGTGCAGGGAGACATGAGTTGGACATGAGTGGGGGCCTGGTGGAGGGTGCCCCTGGATGCAGGGGCGTGGTGGTGCTGGGAGACATGAAGGGGGCACTGGTGGAGGGTGCCCCACAGTGCTGGGGGGTTGGGGTGCAGGGGGACATGTGTGGGGGCCTGGTGGAGGGTGCCCCTGGATGCATGGGGGTGGGGTTGCAGGGGGACATGTGTGGGGGCCTGGTGGAGGGTGCCCCTGGATGCAGGGGGGTGGGGGTGCAGGGAGACATGAGTTGGACATGAGTGGGGGCCTGGTGGAGGGTGCCCCTGGATGCAGGGACGTGGGGGTGCTGGGAGACATGAGTGGGGGCCTGGTGGAGGGTGCCCCTGGATGCAGGGGGGTGGGGGTGCAGGGAGACATGAGTTGGACATGAGTGGGGGCCTGGTGGAGGGTGCCCCTGGATGCAGGGGCATGGGGGTGCTGGGAGACATGAGTGGGGGCCTGGTGGAGGGTGCCCCACAGTGCTGGGGGGTTGGGGTGCAGGGGGACATGTGCGGGGGCCTGGTGGAGGGTGCCCCTGGATGCATGGGGGTGGGGGTGCAGGGAGACATGAGTTGGACATGAGTGGGGGCCTGGTGGAGGGTGCCCCTGGATGCAGGGGCGTGGTGGTGCTGGGAGACATGAAGGGGGCAATGGTGGAGGGTGCCCCACAGTGCTGGGGGGTTGGGGTGCAGGGGGACATGTGTGGGGGCCTGGTGGAGGGTGCCCCTGGATGCATGGGGGTGGGGGTGCAGGGAGACATGAGTTGGACATGAGTGGGGGCCTGGTGGAGGGTGCCCCTGGATGCAGGGGCGTGGTGGTGCTGGGAGACATGAAGGGGGCACTGGTGGAGGGTGCCCCACAGTGCTGGGGGGTTGGGGTGCAGGGGGACATGTGTGGGGGCCTGGTGGAGGGTGCCCCTGGATGCATAGGGGTGGGGTTGCAGGGGGACATGTGTGGGGGCCTGGTGGAGGGTGCCCCTGGATGCATGGGGGTGGGGGTGCAGGGAGACATGAGTGGGGGCCTGGTGGAGGGTGCCCCACAGTGCTGGAGGTTGGAGGTGCAGGGAGACATGAGTGGGGGCCTGGTGGAGGGTGCCCCTGGATGCAGGAGGGTGGGGGTGCAGGGAGACATGAGTGGGGGCCTGGTGGAGGGTGCCACTGGATGCAGGGGGGTGTGGGTGCTGGGAGACATGAGTGGGGGCCTGGTGGAGGGTGCCCCACAGTGCTGGGGGGTGGGGTGCAGG
This sequence comes from Ambystoma mexicanum, assembly GCF_040938575.1. Taxonomy (NCBI): domain Eukaryota; kingdom Metazoa; phylum Chordata; class Amphibia; order Caudata; family Ambystomatidae; genus Ambystoma; species Ambystoma mexicanum. The sequence goes on from NC_090933.1 coordinate 229,754,758, forward strand.
GGGACATGAGTGGGGGCCTAGTGGAGGTTGCCCCTAGATGCAGGGGGGTGGGGGTGCTGGGAGACATGAGTGGAGGCCTGGTGGAGGGTGCCCCTGGATGCAGGGGGGTGCGGGTGCAGGAAGACATGAGTGGGGGCCTGGTGGAGGGTGCCCCTGACTGGTGGGGGGTGGGGGTGCTGGGAGACATGAGTGGGGGCCTGGTGGAGGGTGCCCCTGGATGCAGGGGGTGGGGGTGCAGGGAGACATGAGTGGGGGCCTGGTGGAGGGTGCCCCTGGATGCTGGGGGGTGGGGGTGCAGGGAGACATGAGTTGGACATGAGTGGGGGCCTGGCGGAAGGTGCCCCACAGTGCTGGGGGGTGGGGGTGCTGGGAGACATGAGTGGGGGCCTGGTGGAGGGTTCCCTTGGATGCAGGGGGTGGGGGTGCTCGGGGACATGAGCGGGGGCCTGGTGGAGGGTGCCCCTGGATGCAGGGGGGTGGGGGTGCTGGGAGACATGAGTGTGGGCCTGGTGGAGGGTGCCCCTGGATGCAGGGGGGTGGGGTGCAGGAAGACATGAGTGGGGGCCTGGTGGAGGGTGCCCCACAGTGCTGGGAGGTGGGGGTGCAGGGGGACATGAGTTGGACATGAGTGGGGGCCTGGTGGAGGGTGCCCTGACTGGTAGGGGGTGGGGGTGCTGGGAGACATGAGTGGGGCCTGGTGGAGGGTGCCCCACAGTGCTGGGGGGTGGGAGTGCAGGGGGACATGAGTGGGGGCCTGGTGGAGGGTGCCCCTGGATGCAGGGGGGTGGCGGTGCCGGGAGACATGAGTGGGGGACTTGTGGAGGGTGCCCCACAGTGCTGGGGGGTGGGGGTGCAGGCAGACATGAGTGGGGGCCTGGTGGAGGGTGCCCCTGGATGCAGGGGCGTGGGGGTGCTGGGGGAAGTGAGTGGGGGCCTGGTGGAGGGTGCCCCACAGTGCTGGGGGGTTGGGGTGCAGGGGGACATGTGTGGGGGCCTGGTGGAGGGTGCCCCTGGATGCATGGGGGTGGGGGTGCAGGGAGACATGAGTGGGGGCCTGGTGGAGGGTGCCCCACAGTGCTGGGGGGTGGGGGTGCTGGGAGACATGAGTGGGGCCTGGTGGAGGGTGCCCCTGGATGCAGGGGGGTTGGGGTGCAGGGAGACATGAGTTGGACATGAGTGGGGGCCTGGTGGATGGTGCCCCTGGATGCAGGGGCGTGGGGGTGCTGGGAGACATGAGTGGGGGCCTGGTGGAGGGTGCCCCACAGTGCTGGGGGGTTGGGGTGCAGGGGGACATGTGTGGGGGCCTGGTGGAGGGTGCCCCTGGATGCATGGGGGTGGGGGTGCAGGGAGACATGAGTTGGACATGAGTGGGGGCCTGGTGGAGGGTGCCCCTGGATGCAGGGGCGTGGTGGTGCTGGGAGACATGAAGGGGGCACTGGTGGAGGGTGCCCCACAGTGCTGGGGGGTTGGGGTGCAGGGGGACATGTTGTGGGGGCCTGGTGGAGGGTGCCCCTGGATGCATGGGGGTGGGGTTGCAGGGGGACATGTGTGGGGGCCTGGTGAGGGTGCCCCTGGATGCAGGGGGGTGGGGGTGCAGGGAGACATGAGTTGGACATGAGTGGGGGCCTGGTGGAGGGTGCCCCTGGATGCAGGGGCGTGGGGGGTGCTTCGAGACATGAGTGGGGGCCTGGTGGAGGGTGCCCCTGGATGCAGGGGGGTGGGGGTGCAGGGAGACATGAGTTGGACATGAGTGGGGGCCTGGTGGAGGGTGCCCCTGGATGCAGGGGCGTGGGGGTGCTGGGAGACATGAGTGGGGGCCTGGTGGAGGGTGCCCCACAGTGCTGGGGGGTTGGGGTGCAGGGGGACATGTGTGGGGGCCTGGTGGAGGGTGCCCCTGGATGCATGGGGGTGGGGGTGCAGGGAGACATGAGTTGGACATGAGTGGGGGCCTGGTGGAGGGTGCCCCTGGATGCAGGGGCGTGGTGGTGCTGGGAGACATGAAGGGGGCACTGGTGGAGGGTGCCCCACAGTGCTGGGGGGTTGGGGTGCAGGGGGACATGTGTGGGGGCCTGGTGGAGGGTGCCCCTGGATGCATGGGGGTGGGGTTGCAGGGGGACATGTGTGGGGGCCTGGTTGAGGGTGCCCCTGGATGCATGGGGGTGGGGGTGCAGGGAGACATGAGTGGGGGCCTGGTGGAGGGTGTCCCACAGTGCTGGGGGTTGGAGGTGCAGGGAGACATGAGTGGCGGCCTGGTGGAGGGTGCCCCTGGATGCAGGAGGGTGGGGGTGCAGGGAGACATGAGTGGGGGCCTGGTGGAGGGTGCCACTGGATGCAGGGGGGTGGGGGTGCTGGGAGACATGAGTGGGGGCCTGGTGGAGGGTGCCCCACAGTGCTGGGGGGTGGGGTGCAGGGGGACATGATTGGGGGCCTAGTGGAGGTTGCCCCTGGATGCAGGGGGGTGGGGGTGCTGGGAGACATGAGTGGAGGCCTGGTGGAGGGTGCCCCTGGATGCAGGGGGGTGCGGGTGCAGGAAGACATGAGTGGGGGCCTGGTGGAGGGTGCCCCTGACTGGTGGAGGGTGGGGGTGCTGGGAGACATGAGTGGGGGCCTGGTGGAGGGTGCCCCTGGATGCAGGGGGTGGGGGGTGCAGGGAGACATGAGTGGGGGCCTGGTGGAGGGTGCCCCTGGATGCTGGGGGTTGGGGGTGCAGGGAGACATGAGTTGGACATGAGTGGGGGGCTGGTGGAAGGTGCCCCATAGTGCTGGGGGGTGGGGGTGCTGGGAGAAATGAGTGGGGGCCTGGTGGAGGGTTCCCCTGGATGCAGGGGGGTGGGGGGTGCTCGGGGACATGAGTGGTGGCCTGGTGGAGGGTGCCCCTGGATGCATGGGGTGGGGGTGCTGGGAGACATGAGTGTGGGCCTGGTGGAGTGTGCCCCTGGATGCAGGGGGTGGAGTGCAGGAAGACATGTGTGGGGGCCTGGTGGAGGGTGCCCCACAGTGCTGGGAGTTGGGGGTGCAGGGGAACATGAGTTGGGCATGGGTGGGGGGCCTGGTGGAGGGTGCCCCTGACTGGTGGGGGTGGGGGTGCTGAGAGACATGAGTGGGGGCCTGGTGGAGGGTGCCCCACAGTGCTGGGGGGTGGAGGTGCAGGGGGACATGAGTGGGGGCCTGGTGGAGGGTGCCCCGGGATGCAGGGGGTGGGGGTGCAGGGAGACATGAGTGGGGGCCTTGTGGAGGGTGCCCCACAGTGCTGGGGGGTGGGGGTGCAGGCAGCCAAGAGTGGGGGCCTGGTGGAGGGTGCCCCTGGATGCAGGGGCGTGGGGGTGCTGGGAGACATGAGTGGGGGCCTGGTGGAGGGTGCCCCACAGTGCTGGGGGGTTGGGGTGCAGGGGGACATGTGTGGGGGCCTGGTGGAGGGTGCCCCTGGATGCATGGGGGTGGGGGGTGCAGGGAGACATGAGTGGGGGCCTGGTGGAGGGTGCCCACAGTGCTGGGGGGTGGGGGTGCTGGGAGACATGAGTGGGGACTGGTGGAGGGTGCCCCTGGATGCAGGGTGGCAGGGGTGCTGGGAGACATGAGTTGGACATGAGTGGGGGCCTGGTGGAGGGTGCCCCTGGATGCAGGGGCGTGGGGGTGCTGGGAGACATGAGTGGGGGCCTGGTGGAGGGTGCCCCACAGTTCTGGGGGGTTGGGGTGCAGGGGGACATGTGTGGGGGCCTGGTGGAGGGTGCCCCTGGATGCATGGGGGTGGGGGTGCAGGGAGACATGAGTTGGACATGAGTGGGGGCCTGGTGGAGGGTGCCCCTGGATGCAGGGGCGTGGTGGTGCTGGGAGACATGAAGGGGGCACTGGTGGAGGGTGCCCAACAGTGCTGGGGGGTTGGGGTGCAGGGGGACATGTGTGGGGGCCTGGTGGAGGGTGCCCCTGGATGCGTGGGGGTGGGGTTGCAGGGGGACATGTGTGGGGGCCTGGTGGAGGGTGCCCCTGGATGCATGGGGGTGGGGGTGCAGGGAGACATGAGTGGGGGCCTTGTGGAGGGTGCCCCACACTGCTGGGGGTTGGAGGTGCAGGGAGACATGAGTGGGGGCCTGGTGGAGGGTGCCCCTGGATGCAGGAGGGTGGGGGTGCAGGGAGACATGAGTGGGGGCCTGGTGGAGGGTGCCACTGGGATGCAGGGGGGTGGGGGTGCTGGGAGACATGAGTGGGGGCCTGGTGGAGGGTGCCCCACAGTGCTGGGGGGTGGGGTGCAGGGGGACATGAGTGGGGGCCTAGTGGAGGTTGCCCCTGGATGCAGGGGGGTGGGGGTGCTGGGAGACATGCGTGGAGGCCTGGTGGAGGGTGCCCCTGGATGCAGGGGGGTGCGGTGCAGGGAGAACATGAGTGGGGGCCTGGTGGAGGGTGCCCCTGACTGGTGGGGGGTGGGGGTGCTGGGAGACATGAGTGGGGGCCTGGTGGAGGGTGCCCCTGGATGCAGGGGGTAGGGGTGCAGGGAGACATGAGTGGTGGCCTGGTGGAGGGTGCCCCTGGATGCTGGGGGTGGGGGTGCAGGGAGACATGAGTTGGACATGAGTGGGGGGCTGGTGGAAGGTGCCCCATAGTGCTGGGGGGTGGGGGTGCTGGGAGAAATGAGTGGGGGTCTGGTGGAGGGTTCCCCTGGATGCAGGGGGTGGGGCTGCTCGGGGACATGAGTGGGGGCCTGGTGGAGGGTGCCCCTGGATGCAGGGGGTGGGGGTGCTGGGAGACATGAGTGTGGGCCTGGTGGAGGGTGCCCCTGGAAGCAGGGGGGTGGGGTGCAGGAAGACATGTGTGGGGGCCTGGTGGAGGGTGCCCCACAGTGCTGGGAGGTGGGGGTGCAGGGGGACATGAGTTGGACATGAGTGGGGGCCTGGTGGAGGGTGCCCCTGACTGGTGGGGGGTGGGGGTGCTGAGAGACATGAGTGGGGGCCTGGTGGAGGGTGACCCACAGTGCTGGGGGGTGGAGGTGCAGGGGGATATGAGTGGGGGCCTGGTGGAGGGTACCCCTGGATGCAGGGGGTGGGGGGGCAGGGAGACATGAGTGGGGGCCTTGTGGAGGGTGCCCCACAGTGCTGGGGGGTGGGGGTGCAGGTAGACAAGAGTGGGGGCCTGGTGGAGGGTGCCCCTGGATGCAGGGCCGTGGTGGTGCTGGGAGACATGAAGGGGGCACTGGTGGAGGGTGCCCCACAGTGCTGGGGGGTTGGGGTGCAGGGGGACATGTGTGGGGGCCTGGTGGAGGGTGCCCCTGGATGCATGGGGGTGGGGTTGCAGGGGGACATGTGTGGGGGCCTGGTGGAGGGTGCCCCTGGATGCATGGGGGTGGGGGTGCAGGGAGACATGAGTGGGGGGCCTGGTGGAGGTTGCCCCACAGTGCTGGGGGTTGGAGGTGCAGGGAGACATGAGTGGCAGCCTGGTGGAGGGTGCCCCTGGATGCAGGAGGGTGGGGGTGCAGGGAGACATGAGTGGGGGCCTGGTGGAGGGTGCCACTGGATGCAGGGGGGTGGGGGTGCTGGGAGACATGAGTGGGGGCCTGGTGGAGGGTGCCCCACAGTGCTGGGGGGTGGGGTGCAGGGGGACATGATTGGGGGCCTAGTGGAGGTTGCCCCTGGATGCAGGGGGGTGGGGGTGCTGGGAGACATGAGTGGAGGCCTGGTGGAGGGTGCCCCTGGATGCAGGGGGGTGCGGGTGCAGGAAGACATGAGTGGGGGCCTGGTGGAGGGTGCCCCTGACTGGTGGGGGGTGGGGGTGCTGGGAGACATGAGTGGGGGCCTGGTGGAGGGTGCCCCTGGATGCAGGGGTGGGGGTGCAGGGAGACATGAGTGGGGGCCTGGTGGAGGGTGCCCCTGGATGCTGGGGGTTGGGGGTGCAGGGAGACATGAGTTGGACATGAGTGGGGGCTGGTGGAAGGTGCCCCATAGTGCTGGGGGGTGGGGGTGTTGGGAGAAATGAGTGGGGGCCTGGTGGAGGTTCCCCTGGATGCAGGGGGGTGGGGGTGCTCGGGGACATGAGTGGTGGCCTGGTGGAGGGTGCCCCTGGATGCATGGGGTGGGGGTGCTGGGAGACATGAGTGTGGGCCTGGTGGAGTGTGCCCCTGGATGCAGGGGGGTGGAGTGCAGGAAGACATGTGTGGGGGCCTGGTGGAGGGTGCCCCACAGTGCTGGGAGTTGGGGGTGCAGGGGAACATGAGTTGGACATGGGTTGGGGGCCTGGTGGAGGGTGCCCCTGACTGGTGGGGGTGGGGGTGCTGAGAGACATGAGTGCGGGCCTGGTGGAGGGTGCCCCACAGTGCTGGGGGGTGGAGGTGCACGGGGACATGAGTGGGGGCCTGGTGGAGGGTGCCCCTGGATGCAGGGGGTGGGGGTGCAGGGAGACATGAGTGGGGGCCTTGTGGAGGGTGCCCCACAGTGCTGGGGGGTGGGGGTGCAGGCAGCCAAGAGTGGGGGCCTGGTGGAGGGTGCCCCTGGATGCAGGGGCGTGGGGGTGCTGGGAGACATGAGTGGGGGCCTGGTGGGAGGGTGCCCCACAGTGCTGGGGGGTTGGGGTGCAGGGGGACATGTGTGGGGGCCTGGTGGAGGGTGCCCCTGGATGCATGGGGGTGGGGGTGCAGGGAGACATGAGTGGGGGCCTGGTGGAGGTTGCCCCACAGTGCTGGGGGGTGGGGTGCTGGGAGACATGAGTGGGGACCTGGTGGAGGGTGCCCCTGGATGCAGGGTGGCGGGGGTGCTGGGAGACATGAGTTGGACATGAGTGGGGGCCTGGTGGAGGGTGCCCCTGGATGCAGGGGCGTGGGGGTGCTGGGAGACATGAGTGGGGGCCTGGGTGGAGGGTGCCCCACAGTTCTGGGGGGTTGGGGTGCAGGGGGACATGTGTGGGGGCCTGGTGGAGGGTGCCCCTGGATGCATGGGGGTGGGGGTGCAGGGAGACATGAGTTGGACATGAGTGGGGGCCTGGTGGAGGGGTGCCCCTGGATGCAGGGGCGTGGTGGTGCTGGGAGACATGAAGGGGGCACTGGTGGAGGGTGCCCAACAGTGCTGGGGGGTTGGGGTGCAGGGGGACATGTGTGGGGGCCTGGTGGAGGGTGCCCCTGGATGCGTGGGGGTGGGGTTGCAGGGGGACATGTGTGGGGGCCTGGTGGAGGGTGCCCCTGGATGCATGGGGGTGGGGGTGCAGGGGAGACATGAGTGGGGGCCTTGTGGAGGGTGCCCCACACTGCTGGGGGTTGGAGGTGCAGGAAACATGAGTGGGGGCCTGGTGGAGGGTGCCCCTGGATGCAGGAGGGTGGGGGTGCAGGGAGACATGAGTGGGGGCCTGGTGGAGGGTGCCACTGGATGCAGGGGGGTGGGGGTGCTGGGAGACATGAGTGGGGGCCTGGTGGAGGGTGCCCCACAGTGCTGGGGGGTGGGGTGCAGGGGGACATGAGTGGGGGCCTAGTGGAGGTTGCCCCAGGATGCAGGGCGGTGGGGGTGCTGGGAGACATGAGTGGAGGCCTGGTGGAGGGGTGCCCCTGGATGCAGGGGGGTGCGGGTGCAGGGAGACATGAGTGGGGGCCTGGTGGAGGGTGCCCCTGACTGGTGGGGGGTGGGGGTGCTGGGAGACATGAGTGGGGGCCTGGTGGAGGGTGCCCCTGGATGCAGGGGGTAGGGGTGCAGGGAGACATGAGTGGTGGCCTGGTGGAGGGTGCCCCTGGATGCTGGGGGTTGGGGTGCAGGGAGACATGAGTTGGACATGAGTGGGGGGCTGGTGGAAGGTGCCCCATAGTGCTGGGGGGTGGGGGTGCTGGGAGAAATGAGTGGGGGCCTGGTGGAGGGTTCCCCTGGATGCAGGGGGGGGGGGCTGCTCGGGGACATGAGTGGGGGCCTGGTGGAGGGTGCCCCTGGATGCAGGGGGTGGGGGTGCTGGGAGACATGAGTGTGGGCCTGGTGGAGGGTGCCCCTGGAAGCAGGGGGGTGGGGTGCAGGAAGACATGTGTGGGGGCCTGGTGGAGGGTGCCCCACAGTGCTGGGAGGTGGGGGTGCAGGGGGACATGAGTTGGACATGAGTGGGGGCCTGGTGGAGGGTGCCCCTGACTGGTGGGGGGTGGGGGTGCTGAGAGACATGAGTGGGGGCCTGGTGGAGGGTGACCCACAGTGCTGGGGGGTGGAGGTGCAGGGGGATATGAGTGGGGGCCTGGTGGAGGGTACCCCTGGATGCAGGGGGTGGGGGGCAGGGGGACATGAGTGGGGGCCTTGTGGAGGGTGCCCCACAGTGCTGGGGGGTGGGGGTGCAGGTAGACAAGAGTGGGGGCCTGGTGGAGGGTGCCCCTGGATGCAGGGGCATGGGGGTGCTGGGAGACATGAGTGGGGGTCTGGTGGAGGGTGCCCCACAGTGCTGGGGGGTTGGGGTGCTGGGGGACATGTGTGGGGGCCTGGTGGAGGGAGCCCCTGGATGCATGGGGGTGGGGGTGCAGGGAGACATGAGTGGGGGCCTGGTGGGAGGGTGCCCCACAGTGCTGGGGGTGCTGGGAAACATGAGTGGGGGCCTGGTGGAGGGTGCCCCTGGATGCAGGGGGGTGGGGGTGCAGGGAGACATGAGTTGGACATGAGTGGGGGCCTGGTGGAGGGTGCCCCACAGTGCTGGGGGGTGGGGGTGCAGGGGGACATGAGTGGGGGCCTGGTGGAGGGTGCCCCTGGATGCAGGGGGGTGGGGGTGCTGTGAGACATGAATGGGGGCCTGGTGGAGGGTGCCCCTGGATGCAGGGGGGGTGAGGGTGCTGGGATACATGAGTGGGGGCCTGGTGGAGGGTGCCCCTGGATGCAGGGGGGTGGGGGTGCAGGGAGACATGAGTGGGGGCCTGGTGGAGGGTGCCCTGACTGGTGGGGGGTGGGGGTGCTGGGAGACATCAGTGGGTGCCTGGTGAGGGTGCCCCTGGATGCAGGGGGGTGGGGGTGCAGGGAGACATGAGTGGGGGCCTAGTGGAGGGTGCCCCACAGTGCTGGGGGGAGGTGGTGCAGGGGGACATGAGTTGGACATGAGTCGGGGCCTGGTGGAGGGTGCCCCTGGATGCAGGGGGGTGGGGGTGCGGGGAGACATGAAGGTGGGGGCCTGCTGGAGGGTGGGCCACAGTGCTGGGGGGTGGGGGTGCAGGGGGACATGAGTGGGGGCCTGGTGGAGGGTGGCCCTGGATGCTGGGTGGTGGGGGTGCTGGGAGACATGAGTGGGGGCCTGGTGGAGTGTGCCCCTGGATGCAGGGGGGTGGGGACGCTGGGAGACATGAGTGGGGGCCTGGTGGAGGGTGCCCCACAGTGCTGGGGGGTGGGGGTGCTGGGAGACATGAGTGGGGGCCTGGTGGAGGGTGCCCCTGGATGCAGGGGGGTGGGGGTGCTGGGAGACATAAGTGGTTGCCTGGTGGAGGGTGCCCCACAGTGCTGGGGGTTGGGGGTGCAGGGGGACATGATTGGGGGCCTGGTGGAGGGTGTCCCTGGATGCAGGGGGGTGGGGGTGCTGGGAGAAATGAGTGGGGGCTGGTGTAGGGTGCCCCCTGGATGCAGAGGGGTGGGGGTGCAGGGAGACATGAGTGGGGGACTGGTGGAGAGTGCCCCTGACTGGTGGGGGGTGGGGGTGCTGGGAGACATGAGTGGGGGCCTGGTGGAGGGTGCCCCTGGATGCAGGGGGGTGGGGGTGCAGGGAGACATGAGTGGGGGCCTGGTGGAGGGAGCCCTGGATGCTGGGGGGTGGTGGTGCAGGGAGACATGAGTTGGAAATGAGTGGGGGCCTGGTGGAGGGTGCCCCACAGTGCTGGGGGGTGGGGGTGCTGGGAGACATGAGTGGGGCCTCTTGGAGGGTGCCCCTGTATGCAGGGGGGTGGGGGTGCTGGGAGACATGAGTGGGGCCTGGTGGAGGGTGCCCCACAGTGCTGGGGGGTGGTGGTGCAGGGGGACATGAGTGGGGGCCTGGTGGAGGGTGCCCTGGATGCAGAGGGGTGGGGTGCAGGGAGACATGAGTGGGGGCCTGGTGGGGGGTGCCCCACAGTGCTGGGAGGTGGGGCTGCAGGGGGACATGAGTTGGACATGAGTGGGTGCCTGGTGGAGGGTGGTCCTGGATGCAGGGGGGTGGGGGTGCTGGGAGACATGAGTGGGGGCCTGGTGGAGGGTGCCCCTGACTGGTGGGGGTGGGGGTCCTGGGAGACATGTGTGGGGCCTGGTGGAGGGTGCCCCACAGTGCTGGGGAGTGGGGGTGCAGGGGACATGAGTGGGTTTTCTGGTGGAGGGTGCCCCTGGATGCAGGGGGTGCGAGTGCAGGGAGACATGAGTGCGGGCCTGGTGGAGGGTGCCCCACAGTGCTGGGGGGTGTGGGTGCAGGGAGACATGAGTGGGGGCCTGGTGGAGGGTGCCCTTGGATGCAGGGGGGTGGGGTGCTGGGATACATGAGTGGGGGACTGGTGGAGGATGCCCCACAGTCCTGGGGGGTGGGGGTGCAGGGGGACATGCGTGGGGGCCTGGTGGAGGGTGCCCCTGGATGCAGGGGGGTGGGGGTGCAGGGAGACATGAGTGGGGGCCTGGTGGAGGGTGCCCCTGGATGCAGGGGGGTGGGGTGCAGGGAGACATGAGTGGGGGCCTGGTGGAGGGTGCCCCTGGATGCCGGGGGTGGGGGTGCTGGGAGACATGAGTGGGGGCCTGGTAGAGGGTGCCCCACAGTGCTGGGGGTTGGGGGTGCAGGGAGACATGAGTGGGGGCCTGGTGGAGGGTGCCCCTGGATGCAGGAGGGTGGGGGTGCAGGGAGACATGAGTGGGGGCCTGGTGGAGGGAGCCCCTGGGTACAGGAGGGTGGGGGTGCAGGGAGACATGAGTGGGGGCCTGGTGGAGGGTGCTCCACAGTGCTGGGGGGTGGGGGTGCTGGGAGACATGAGTGGGGGCCTGGTGGAGGGTGCCCCTGGATGCTGGGGGGTGGGGGTGCAAGGAGACATGAGTTGGACATGAGTGGGGGCCTGGTGGAGGGTGCCCCTGACTGGTGGGGGGTGGGGGTGCAGGGGAACATGAGTGGGGGCCTGGTGGAGGTGCCCCTGGATGCTGGGGGTGGGGGTGCAAGGAGACATGAGTTGGACATGAGTGGGGGCCTGGTGGAGGGTGCCCCTGACTGGTGGGGGGGTGGGGTGCAGGGAGACATGAGTGGGGGCCTGGTGGAGGGTGTCTCTGGATGCTGGGGGGTGGGGGTGCAGGGAGACATGAGTGGGGGCCTGGTGGAGGGTGCCCCACAGTGCTGGGGGGTGGGGGTGCAGGGAGACATGAGTGGGGACCTGGTGGAGGGTGCCCCTGACTGCTGGGGGCTGGGGTTGCTGGGAGACATGAGTGGGGGCCTGGTGGAGGGTGCCCCACAGTGCTGGGGGGTGGGGGTGCAGGGAGACATGAGTGGGGACCCTGGTGGAGGGTGCCCCAGACTGGTGGGGGGGTGGGGGTGCTGGGAGACAT